>NC_048897.1:9748595-9849701 GCF_011077185.1 Oxyura jamaicensis
GGGGGGCAGCCGGGGCCGGGGCAGGGCCGAGGGCGCCCCGGGCCCACGCGTTTGGGCTGCTGGGGAGCACTAACTGCGCTGTGAGGAGCAGGCACGCCGGGGCAGGGGCGGGTTGGGCAGGTCTGGGGAACGAAGCAGGTGCCTGCTGACACGCCGGAGGCCTCGCAGAGGCACAGGGCCTCCCTCCCCGCTGAAGGAACCGGCGCCGCATGGCCCTCATGTCGCCAAAAGCCGCTGGCAGCGAGGGGAGAGGTCACTGCTGATGCCCTTGGTCCCCGCTCGCGGGGCCGGGTGCTGAGCCCCGGAGCTGAGCGAACGCCGCGGTGCAGGACGGCCTCTGCAGGCGTCCTGAGCGCCCGCTGCCCGGAGCTCCTGCGGTTTTGGGACCTGGCCGGGCTCAGGACACCCTTAATCGCGCGCTTCTCCCTGGGATTAGCACATGATGCAATACCTAAGTATGTAGTTGTCACTCGGCAGCTTTAATTGGTTTTTGAAATGAAGTTTTCTGTTGTTCTGACATATTCTCCGTAATTATTATCTCCCAAAATCAGATAATACACCTGGCACTCTGCAGCGCAGGCCATGCCCTGGAGAACTCACGGCGCAGAAGAAACAAAGATCTATATGGGAAAACAACAAAAGCTGTTCTCAGGAGATACGTATCTTATTTATTAGTTTGGATAATCTTCTCAAATCCTCATCAGACGCAAGCTGAGCAGAGGTTCACTTGCCACTGGTTAGGACGGTTGTCTTTCCCTGTCTTTTAATAAAAAGATTTTGAGTTTTAAATCCTTTCACCTTCAGCACCTTGTAAAAAGATTGGAAATCTCTTGTAAAGGTAAAGCTATTACTGAGAAAAACAACCAAACCTCCGACTCGCCTGCTAGCCCTCTGCCACCCCATGGGGCCGCAGCAGCGTCACGCTGGCCACTTTGGCCTCACGGAGAATTGAATCCCACAAGTATTCACCCAGCTCGAGGCTGCTGTGACCAGCCCAAGACAGGATGCAGCTGGCTCTTCTGCCCAGGGAGAGGGCTGCATGCCCCCCTTGAAACTTGGGGGGTTGCCCCTGGTCCCGTGGAGCCTCCTGAGTTGTGTGTCACTGTCCTGCCCTGCCTCAGCCGCTCCACTTCACCTGCCATGGATAAATTACCTGGCGCATCAGTTGCCTGGCTCAGCACACAGAAGGGCACATTTCCCCAGAAAAAGGCTTTCCTTCTCTGATAAATACAGCTATCCCCGAAATCCCAGCAATTCCAGAGGAGCCCTGGCTTCGGGAGGTAACAGGAGTAATTTTCTCTTGCCAGTACCATGTGGCACATTGACTGTTTCTTTCGGCAGACCACCCTCCCCAACCTTGAAAGCTGTAATTTAAAGCCAGAAGCGAGGACGGTGACCTCGGATCTGGCCATAAATAAACCATTGCATGTAATTGTGTGACCGGCTGTCTTCAAGGCAGGCAGGGCAAACCTGGGCAGTACAGCCTGGGTGGCTGGTACCTCTGGGGGCTGATGGCGTTGATCCGGTCTGGGCCAGGCTGTGCACTCCCATGGAAATATTTGCAAATGTTTTTAGCATTCTCACCAGCACCCTTAGCCAGAAAGGCTCTGAAAGGCTCCTAACCAAAAACCCAGTGATGTCTCAGCCAAAAGAATGAATATTGCTTTTCTGCTTCCCACTCTAAGGAGGAGAGGATGAACAAATAGCAAGACGTGCAGGGCCAGGACTGAACACAACCCCCCCCCCCCACACCCCATGTTGCTCAGCCTGTACCTATCGCAGGGCTGGGAAGTGCCCATTGACCCCCTCAGGCATGTAGCACTCTTAGGACTTGTGGGAAGTTTGGAGCATGTGAAGTTTTCTCAGGTTGCTTTAGGAGGTTTTGAACCCGCTGCTATTTTTCTCTCAAGGATTTCATTATGTAATGGCACGTTGTTTCACTGAGAGGCAGAAGATGCTGCCTCGAGTGGAACAAAAGGGCCTGCCTGAAAGAATTTTTTGCTCTGTTTCTAGGACAACAAGAGGAACGAAAAATAAAAGATACCGCAGCGTCGCAGCAAAGCTGAAACAAGGCTGGGAACCGCAGAGCCATTGCAGCTGACTGAGGGTGCACCAGGAACCACGTCCTGCTAATCCACCTGCAGCCCTGCTTGGGCTTGCGTGGGTCTTTCAGGAAGGCAGCTGGCTGTAGTGGGAAGATTAGCTGTTCTCCTTTAAGGGCAGGCCTCTGCAACTTGATACACCTTCTGCCCGGCTTTATTCAATGAACTATTCATTCTGCTTTTGCAGCAATCCTGGAGAAGCTGCTGAGCCCTTGTCTCCTGCAGCTGCAATAAGAACGGGGGATGCTCACCAGCAGCCCGCAGGATTGCAGCCCCAAACGGCAAAGTTTATGGCTACAGGGCTACATTGGTCTTCTTACGTATTTGGGTTGCACCTTGTAGGCATACAGCACTTTTTCCAAAAGCAATAACAGCAGCTGCAGTCTGCTTGTGCCTGCCTGTGGTGGTGGGAGCAGCAGAGGGGGATGATCTGCGAAGGATCTCGCAGAAAGCGGTGCCCTGGAAACTCAGCGCAGGTGAACGGGAGCTGAGCTGAGGGCAGTGCTGATAAAAAAAACAGGCGATGGGATAATTGCCAGGAATCTCAAGGTCCCTGCTGGTATCATCCACCAGAAACCCGCGTTGTCTGCTCTCTGCTAGAACAGCTCTTGGAAAATGTACTAGCAAAATCTATATTTAAAGTGGAAGTGAATAACTCAGGGTGTGGATCAGGGCTCACCATTTCTGACAAAGAAAGCAATAAAAGTAGGAATAAAAAAAAAAAAAAAAAAAAAGTGATGCTGTCAGACTGGAGCTCCTCATTTCCATCCAGCAGCCCCAGGGGAGAGGGTACAGCTGAAGGGGAGGTGGGCTCTGGGTTGTAGCAGCTTCATTGCTGTTCCCCCTTGCCCAAGTTCTCCACTCCCACAGTGAGCTGTGCTGCGTGGCACCAGGAATGGCAGAGAAAGCCAAGCAGACAGTGAATATAAGCAAAGAAACAAATCAGGAGGTAGAAACAGAAAGGGGAAAGGGCAGCGGTGTCAGGAGGTAAAGCAGAGGGAGAAAGGATGCACAGAGTACATCCCACGGGCTTTTATTTCCTGGCCAGGTGCTGGGTAGGCTTCTCAGTATCTGCCTTCGCCTAGGAAATAGCCCCATTAATTACATTGTTGAGCATGGGAATGCAACAGCTCCTTGCCTCTCCGCTTCTGGGGGAGCCTGCGACCTGAGCCATCCGGGTTTCCCAAGCCTTTAGCAGTGTGGTCATGCTAATTTAGTTAGGGTTTTTCAAAGCCTTGCCGGGAAAAGTTCTCCCCTTCCCAGAGGCATTGAAAGTTTTGACCTCCCGACCCCCCCTTTTACTAGGAGGTTCAAAAGCAGCATTGCAGCTGTTAAAGTTTTTCTTCATGCCTCAGTGGTTCTCTGATGGGGGACCGAGGCAGTGTTTATCTAGGGCTGACCTCTCTTCTTTGAGCCCGCTGATGTCTCTTTCTTGTCGAAGTACAGACAGCGCGGCCCTGGCTGCCTCCCTCTCTGCCCATTCATTCCCTCCCAGAGCGCAAATGCACCAGGACCCGTCACTAATCTGTCCCCCACGGGGAGCTGGGTTTCCCAGCACTGATCTGATTTGTCCATCAAGCTTCAGATTCATTTACGTTTAATTCACCGCAACTTGCCCATGAAGCACGACCCTCCTCCCGCTCTGATGCTGGGAGCCAGTCGGCTTCCAAAAGTCAACTGGGAAAAAAAAAAAAAAAAAACACCTCCCGACTGGCTACCGTGGGGCCTGGCGCAGCCTCGTCCTCCCTGTCATTTCCAGAGGAGATTCTCCCTTGAATTTACATCCTTGTGGCTCGCTGCATCCACCAAAGAGCTCTTGTGGCAGCCTCCCCCTTCCTCAAGGACCGAGGGCATCAAAGAGCTCATCAGAGGTTTAACGCCTTGCTTTGTGATGGCACCACTCCTGCCACAGCCCCGAGTGCCAGCTGGGCCCTGTCGCGGGAGCCGAGAGGTGTGGGACAGGCGGCCTGACTTGTTAACTGCTGGACCTTGGGTATTTCCAAGCCAGCACAGGGGCTGGAGCCTCCTGCCTGCCCTTTGCACAAGTGGGACCAGACGGTGCTGGTAGGGGACAGCCAGGCTGGGATGCAAGGTGACGCACGAGGAGGCAGCAGGAAACGGTCTCTGATTTTCCCGTCAGCCCATACAACTGCAGGATTAATGGCCTTCACACTCACAGATTAGGGTCATTAACGTGGTCATTAAAAAAGGGAGAGTCCTCCCGTGAATAATGACGGGTGCTTCATGCTGGCAGGTGCCTGTCCCCTCGGTGGAGGCTGTGAGCTGGCAGCGATCACCGTGCTGGACAGCTGGAGGGCAGGATCAGCCCTCACCCTTTTTGTGCCTTTCCTCCCACCCGAGAACCATTCACAGTTTGCATGCACTCAGGGCCGGGGTGGTTGCACAGCGATGGTTTTCAGCAGGAACTGTGAGCACAGTGCTGAGGGGCCAAAGGTTTGAATTATCCCGGACGATGGGAATGATTCGCATTTCCCTGAAATAACTACACCCAACCCATCCTCCATCCCGTCCTCCAGCCTGCTCCTGCAAGCTGATGTCCCCAGCGCCCATGCGGCAGGTCCCCCTGCAGCAGCATGCTGGTGGCAGAAGCCAGCGCGGGGCCCGGCTCTCTGGGCTCCTCTATCCCTGCCCGGTTATTATCTCATTAAAGGAGCTCAGCTACCCTAGCTGCAAAATGGGGATAATGTTTGCTTTGCTTGCAGGGGTGTGGAGGAATAATTAATTAGTGTTTATGAAGCGCTTTCAGATCCCTGAACGAGAGGGGTAAGATAAGCAGCAAGGATTCATGAGGTAGCTGCAAAGAATTGTGATGAATTATTGCGATTAAAAGGTAAATTATTGTTGTTACTGCCTCATAAGCAGATACAGCCTTGGACAATCTGATCTCTGCCTCTGTTAGCTTCTTTCTTTCCTCCTTCTTCCCAAGAAGGGCTTGCTCCTCACGCCCAGCAAGCTGCCTGGAAGCCTCTTCCAGGTAGGCAGGTACAAGCAATCCTGCCCCGTGTGGTTACCACCCCGCAGCTGGGCCGGGGAAAATGCCTGCGTGCATGCCCCCGGCAAACACAAAGCAAAACACGTTGGCTCCGAAAGGCTTAAATCACCAGCACGGCCTTGCACTGGCGAAAGGCTAGGGGTGCGGGGAGGCAGCGATGCACCTCAAAGGCCTGCGGGGACTTGAGTGCGTTCTGCCCAGGTCAAACCTGGCCCGAAAACAATCTCGAGGCTGTTTGGCCGTTCAGCTGCTTTGAAACCAAAGCGAATGCGACCTGTTTGAAAACAGCTTGGGTAATGCGAATCCGGCCTCGCACCAGCAGGTTTTTCCTGTTCTCCCTTCGGCTCCCCCCTTCCCGGCCCTGTTTGCACAGAGAGGGCACGGAGAGGCTTGGGCCCGCGGGAGCGGCTGGGGAGGAGCATGACTTCCACCCTTTGGGCCACCTTTTCCTGCTTTGTACCGGCTTCAGCAGCCACCTGTTAGCCTGCATTGGTGTAAAATCCCCATAAATACACCCAGCCAGCCCCACATCTGCTTGCCCCACCGCCTGCTTGCCGTGCGCTGTGTCCTGGCCTTGCAGCGGTGCTGCCAGGAGCCAGAGCACACACAAAGGTTTCAGTTCAGCGAGATAATCACGTGTGTTTACCTCCGGCAGGATTTAAGCACGAGTTTCAGTCCCATCGAGTCAAAGGGCACGACTCAAGCTCTATGGGGAGCAGGGATGAGTGGAAGCTCAGAATTGCCTGGGGCAGGGGGTTGGCAGATCCCTTCCCTCACTGAGGCATTGTGTGTGCCTCTCTGGAAAGCCTAGTCTGGTGGGAAAGCACCTGGGCAGCTCCAGGGAATAAGGCCTCCAGAGCTTCTCTTGAATGGATACATCCAGGGCAGTAAGTTTTTAAACTCTCCCATCTGTGAAATGGGAAGAACAGCGTTTCCATCTACCTGCTTTGGCTGGCTGCTTGTCTATACTGAAAGTGCTGTCCCGGTGTAAGTGCAATGAAAACAACAGTAGCTATCCTCACTTAAAGTCTTACATGAGCTTTATAAACAACTGAAATACAGAAATAGTAATACCTAAATAGTCTGAGAGGAGCTGAGTGTTTTTTTTTCCCATTCACTGACAAAGATGTGCAGTTTTTGTTTAATTTTAAAGATGAATTGCCATCACCCCCAGAAGACTAATTTCTTATTTGCTATTGATTTTACATGAAGAGATTTGTCAAAGTACTTTATTTCCTCTCCATGTCCAGAGTACTTGAGGAGGTCAGAAAATGTGTCTCAGTCAATTGGAACTCACGTGGAAAGTGAAAGATATGATAGGTTTTATTACCTGTTATGCTGAGAGTAAATGGTACCTGATGCCTACAAAGCATCCCTGCATGCTTAACCCAAGGTTTTCTAGTAACTACATAAATCATGCAAAAAAAGTTGCTCTTCCACTTAACAGCATTCCTGAAATAGAAATATCATCCGACAGATGCACGTTCAGCATGTATCTTCCTTTCTATTGGAAAGTGAGTAAATTGGCTTTCACTTCCCTAGTGCTGAGCTCTTGGCAGTTTTTGTGCACAGCCATCCCCAGCACGCAGTTGTACAGCAGGCAGATCCAATAACAGGCCATCCAAGCAAAGAGGAGGATTTTGGCTGCCCTTGCTTGCCTGGATTTTCCACCTCAATTCACCTTTAGGCTGTGGGTTATTTAAAGATGTCAGTGGCACCTGAGCAAGGAAGAGGCTCTGCAAAGTGCCACTAATCTCACAAGCCAGCAGAGCCCCCAAACACACGCCATGACCCAAGCACGACGTGCCACGACAGCTTCTCCCTTTAAATTTGGCACCACCAAGCAGCTCTCTGGCAGGTCCTGCTCAGATCCCCTTCTCCCCCAAGCAGGCAGATGCTGGGAAAATACTAGCAGTATTCAGCAAAAGCTGAAAATAACCCAAGAGCCAGAAGCTTCAGACGGGACGAATGCTGGAGCACGTCGCCCTTGAGGAGGGGGAGTTTCAGAAAGCACTACCTTTGTGAAGCCAGGGAGCAAAAACAATGCCCAGCCTGGCACAGCCAATGAAATATGTATGTACCTAGGACCTAATCCAGCCCTCTCTAGCCATTCCGGGTCTTTCCTTCACATTCAAGGGGCGCTGGATCCCATCCAAAAAGATGAGGGAACAAATGTAGCCCTGGCAACCCCTCCAAGAGCAGGGAGGAACAAAGAGGACCCCCAGGGCTGAATTTGTTTCCATTTTAATCCTTATCTATACCAATCCCCACCATGCATAGAGAGAGGCTGCTCGGCTGTATAGATTTGCATTGCTATGGGAGCTTGAAGTGATAAAACATTTGGCCTAAGTATTCAGAAGCAATTAGTGATTCAAAACAGCCCAAGACATCTTAAAGGGGCCTGATTTTCAAGAGACAGGTGCTTCGAGCTGTGCCCTGACTTCAAGGGAAAATGGAGATTTTTGGAAAAAGATCTCACAGACTGGCTGCTTGAAAGTATACCTAGTTCAAGCCTTAGGAAAAAAAAAATCCATGGAAAATTCCAGTTTAGGCCAGTAAAATCTGGGAGAAATAACTTAATGTGCAGTGTTGGTAGAACTACCAACAGGAGGAGGCTGGCCCAGCCATCCTGCACTAACGCTGACATCCCAGCATCCTGTCTCAAAGAAGCTGTCAGCTCTGGGACAGAATAGCAGAAAACCCAGATCTCCTAGCAAAGCAGGAGGTATTCTTCAGAGCTTAGTTGCTTTTGAGCTGACCCTCTGTGTGCCACCCCCCTGGGGGGGCACGGGTGCCCCAGGAGGATTTTCCAGGCAGAAAACAGCAGGGAAAGGCTGTAGGAAGGGGTAGGGCAGAGTTAGAGGAGAGCAGTTCTTCAGGAGGCTGCTGCAAAGCTCACAGTGCAGAGGTGACAGAGCCAGGTTAAAAATAAGCAGTGCTCAGACATCAGCCTGCACCTTTAGGCACCTACACGTCTCCACACCGCTGGCTCTGGATGGTTTTACTTAACCTACAAAGCTCAGAAGGCAGAGAATGACAACTTCTTCCTCTGATCCCAGGCTGCATTCCTGCCCAGGCCAAAAACTGCTGCTGCACTCGGCCAAAAACTGCAGCTGCGCTCAGCCAAAACAAGGAGCCAGACCCAGCAAACCTATTCCAGGTGCTCTGCAGAGCACTCCCTGAAAGAAGAGCTAGTTAGGGCCAGGGCAGGAGTGCAGGTGAAACGTAAGCAGCAGCAGGGAACTGAGAGCCATGGGCATTGTGGAAGAGGACCAAGCCGCCTGGCTCAGTGGATGTCAGAAGATCCAGGAGCCCTGATGATGCCACCGTGTTTCTCCTTGCCCCGACAGGAGCTGACGATGCAGGTATCTCACTTCCCTCAGCACGTACACCACTAGGCTTTAGCTCCCACCGTTGCGAAGACACACTGGAAGCGTGACCCAGAAACGCTGCAAAGGTTCAAAAAGTGGCGTACCTACAATTTACTTCCTAAAGCTTACACCTCACTCTGGGGCCATGCTTCTTTGTAAAGATACAGAGTCAGAGCTGTCTCTCCATATGATGCCAGCTGGGGTTTTTACAGGTCTGTCCACAGCTGACAAGCTGGTCTGGGACCAGAGTAGTAAATACCGGAGCTTCTCCCCCCCAGAATCAGGTGTCAGAGAGGGGAAATGAATCTAACAGCAGCTATGGGAAGGACTTCCCCAGATCCTGCGGGACCCCCAGCCCATATAACAATGACTTGGGAAAAACTCACCCCACGAGAAGCAAGAGCAGACAAAGCAGGGCTGCTGGCTCTGCAGCTGCAGGACGAGAGGCAGAGGGAGCGCTCTGCCAGGGGCCAGCAGGAATAACCAGGTCAAGAGGGAGGTGCAATGAAAGAGGAGCCTCCCGCTTTCTTTCACCTGCTTCTCCCTTTGCAAATCCCCCCGGTAACTTGGAGCACGGTGAGCGCAGCCCCTGGGGCTGCAGGGTACCTGGCAGCCCTGGGTACAAAGCGCAGGGCACCGAGGGACCATCGCCAACCCGCAGCAAGCACCCACCTCCTCCCAGAGGGGATTTCCTGCCCCTCGAGGTGACCTGCACGGCGAGTTTTTCCTCACCTACCTCCACTCTGGCTTTACAGGGCCAGCCACCCTCCAGCCAAGAGGATGCTGCCCCATGACGGGAGCGGGAGGTGAGCCTTGTAATTAGGGGGTGGGTGCCACCCACCAGCGAAACCCTTCTCGGCCCTCATTTAGCCCGGCAGATTTGTAGCCAGGCTCGTTTATATTGCCCATACAACTTATCATTTGCTGCTTCTCATCTTCTGAATACTTCAGCGGGCGTTTTTGTGAGCTTCTGCCCTGCCCTCATGTGAGGGAGAAGTTACATCTTTGTGTATTAAAGGGAATGGAGAGGGAACGGGACAAAGAAAAGCCAAATAATTTGCCCTGGGCCTCTGGGTCAGATCAACCCTGCCCTTCCGTCCTGTGCTCAGACTGCACCTTGCTACCCTCAGGTTCAACAGCAGTGTCACGAGGCCTTGTGCTCATCTAGGTGCTAGGGAGCAAGCCCTATCCTTTCAAGGGATTTGCTTCAGTTTGGCACCAGTTAACCAGGCCACACAAGTAACGTGAAGATGCTGACACCATTTTGCATTAATAATGCAGTGAAATGAGAAGGCTCCAGCAGGTAACGAGCCCCTGCACCAGAGCATTCCCAGCGAGCTGCTCCATGGGGTGGGTGAGCACAGGACCACCGGCCCCTCGGCTCTCCTGGGAAAGCCCCTACCCCAGCCTGCCATTTGCTCTGCTTCTGGCAGCGCGTGGCGAGGCCTGCTCGCATTTCCAGGGAGGTTTCTGCCCCCCTCTCTGCTTCCCTCTCCCAGCTGTGAAGCAGGTGTAATTCAGACGGCGCCTTTCCCAGAGCCCTGCAGGACCTGCTGGTGAACGCTCCAGCAGCTTTAGAGGACTCTGGTGTCACTGTAGCTCCTGTGATTACTCCTTGCTGGGTTAGAGGAGGGTGGCAATTATAGGAATTGAGCTTCCACCCCTCTCCTCCACAAGCAGACAGTGTAGGACAAAGCAAGTAGGGCTTCTCCACCGCGGTGAACTGACACAAAGAGCCAAGGCTGCAGGTGCTGGGGACGATGCAGAGCTGGACACGGCCCCAGACACGAGGGCTGGGGGCAAGGTGAGGACTCCCAGCTCCACGTCCATTCAGGGTGGGTAACATCCCGAGGAGCCCAAACACACCCAGAGAGGGCTGGGGAACCTTGCCCAAGGGCCACCAGGGCTTTAGCGAGTGACCACACAAGCTCCCACATTCATTCAAAGTAGAATTAACGTTTCCCTTTAATAACCTCGTTAGTGATGCCTGCTCTCCTAGGACCTAGGGCTGTTGGTTCTGAGGGAAGTCTGGGCTTCTGCTGAATCTGTCTGCTGAGAGAGCCGGGCACCACATCTGGGAGGGCTTGCTGGTGGTCAGCAGAGGTGGGATCTGTGCTGTCCCTGGGTAGGGGCAGTAAGGGAGCCTCTCTTTCCCCTTCTGACCTGTTTTCAGGACATGGGTATGTGTCCTGGAGCAGGACATCTCTACTTCTGAGCAGTTTTTACAGGATAAGAAGAGAAGGAAGGGCACAAATTGACAGATGAGCAAGACTTACCGCAAGCGTGTCATCTCTTTAAGAAAGCAAACACAAACAGATCAAGCATTATTTTCCTTGGTAAGGGGAAGGGATCATTTTCTGGCCGTGATTCAGCAGTGTCACATGGAGACAATGACTGCCCTTCACACACCTCACGGCTTTGCCTTTATAACTCCGCTGGTGACAACACACCTCGCTGGGTAAGGTGCAATTAGCTGGGAGTTCACTAGCTCGTCGTTAGCAATTACCCAGCTGTGCTGTGACCAACAACCCACCCTAATCACCACATCATCGCCGCAGACCAGCTACCTTCTACAGTCAACAGCAAATACCAGTGTTAAACCCCTATGAGTGAGTTTGCCATTAGCTGCTGTGTGATTGCCTGCTGGGGTCACTGCAAACTGAGCAGGGTTGTTATAAAACACGAGCCCAGTCAAACAAAAACCGATGCTCATAGTGAGCAACAGGCCGTGCTTATTTCTCCAGTGCCTAACCCTTCAGAGAAGCTATCTTAGCTGTTATTTAGGCACAAAAACATTATTTAATCTCACGGATCCCATAAACGGGTCTCACAGGTAAAGCCTATACCACTGTAAGGCCCCCTATAAAATTGTAAACTTATTATTACTATTTTACCTGACAACTCGTGCTCCATATTCCACTTAAGCAGTGAAAAATGCTCTATGTAACCGGTGTGACCCTGTCCCTCTCCCGAGCCCCCAGCCCATGGAAGTGCCAGCTCAGAGGGCTGCTGCCGATAATCCTGCCCCTCCAGGTCAGTGACAGCAAGGGGTTTGTTTCCCATCACGGGGCCATTTGGTAACTGTGACAGTGATCTGGGGACTTGTTTTAGCTGGGAACCCCTGGTCACAAAGCTGGGGTCATTGTCGTTATTAAGGCGTGGACCAGGGATGGAGCAGACGCCCCCCTTGCCTTTGATCAGGGGGAAATGTTGGTGTCTCCCATTCTCAGGGGTATTCTGTATGGGAAATGGTCCTGGGTGGCTGCTGCCCTCCACCACCCCACTCTGGGGACAAATCCTGCCGTCACCTGGCTGCAGGGGTGGAGGAGGAGAGCGGGATGGCTGCGGTCAGTTCGCACTCACTGACAGGGCTGTGCCTGGGTGCAGGGGCACAGAGGGACTTCCCTCAAAGCAGTCTCTTCTTTGGAAGCTGCTGCCAGAGCCCCATCACCCCGGCACCGGTGGTGAGGAGCTGCCCTGTGTGTAGGTCGGGATGGTGGTGAGCAGGGCAAGGTGTAAAGGGACAATGGGACGCATTCAAGTGGCCCTGGACTTGTCCCTTATCTTTAGATTAAGAACAGTATAAATAAGAATAGCGTAAGAATAAGGATACATGTCTTTGATAAACATCCAAAAACCAACAACAAAAAGTGGAAAAAATAAAGGAAATAATAATAAAAAAAAAGAGAACTTGGAAGTTCCTTGAGCACTTGGAGCAACCAGAGCCCAGGAAAGTCCCGGGGATCAAGAGGAAGCTTGTCTTAGCTCTGCCAGCGCAAAGATAGGATACAGAGAGGGAAACCTGACCACCATTTTTCCACATGGACCCTTCAAACAGACTTGGTTTGAAGCTGTAGGTTTTCTCAGCCCATTTCCCTGCCTGCTCTCCCTCGGACCAGCTCCTCCACAGAAGGGCTCTCCCCATCGCCGTTCCCCTGAAGGGATTTCTAGACCTGGCAGATTTGTTTTTCCACCTGCCCAGTGGGAACAGCGAGTGAGGGTAATCGTGTGCACTCATCCACACCCCGATGTCCAAACCTATCCGTCTCACCGGTGGGATGATATTCCTGCTGGGAATAGCAGCTTTAACCACCGCAATGCTCAAGCATCGCAAACACAAAGGCGCTGAGGTCACAAAAAAGCTGGAAAAGCAGTAAAAGAGAGGGACCGGGTCCATCAAGGCCTGCTAAGAGCCAGGCAGCTGGACCTGGGCTGAAAGGCCAGGTAGGAGGGACTTTGGTACCGCTTCTCCCTGTTTTTTATCCTTTCACACTCAGATCCCAGCGCCTCGCTGGGAGATCTTATTCCACCACCTCTGGCACCACCATGCTTGGTTTTGGAAACCCTCCTGCCTCAGCTGAAGCAGAGCTTCAGCTTTCTGTTGGTCACAGCCAAAATCTTGTCACTTCTGGGTGATTTCACCTGCAGCTGCCCTTGGCTGTCCCCTGCGCCTGTGACACCTCAAACCAGCAGGTTTCTCCTGGAAACCTTGGTCTGGGGTGGGGAAAGAAGGAGAAAATCAGATGGCCTGACATCTCCTGGAGGGGAAAAGACGAGTCTGGGCTTGACGGATCCGTCCCCTCCAGCTCTCAGCAGCACTGCTTGGCCCTAGCGCGACCTCGGAGCTGCTGCTAGCCTTTCTGAAGGGTGATGTGGGTCAGTTTGCTTATTCTTGGATAAAACCAAACAAGCCTTTGTGCCTCTTCACAGCCCGCAGATAGCGAAGGAGATTACGAAGCAGCACGTTATCTGCAGGCAGTGAGACGAGGGAGGACAGCCGTTGCTTAGGGAAGCCGTGCCCGTGCCAATCGGGAAGAGGAGCTGCTCTGAAGTCATGTCAAACACAGCTCAGTTATTCGCAGAGGGGGTGAAACGAGCAATGCTGCCAAGAGGGAGCTAAATCAGAGCCGTGCGGGGAGAAGAGAGCATCCGAGGGCAACCGGCTCAGCGAGGCGGAGGGGTGTCGAAGGGTTAAAGGGTTTTGCTGGGCGCACAGAAGAGACTAAATAGATTGGAGAGTAGAAATCCAATTAGGAGATCTAACAGGAAGAAGCCAAGCCCTGAAACAATAAAGATAATAGTTTTAGCTGCCAAAGAAAAGATTACAAGAGAGTGGGGAGAGCGGATTTGCGGTGGGGCCAAGAGGAAGGAAAATTGTTGCAAAAACATTTTTTTTTTTAAACAAAATAAAGAGTTATTGTTTGTCAAGACAGATTCACGTTAGGGTTTTACCTGCAACAAAGCTCATCTGAGGATCCAAGCTGTGCCGTTGGTCCTCACTTTATGAATGTCTTCAGAGAAGCTGGAAGTTTCAGCCCATCCCTGCCTCCACCACACGCACTAAGCCAGGGGAGAACTGACCTCGGTGAGGTTTGTTTGCTTGCTGTTCTTTCTATGTTATCTTGTTCATACATGCTGCCCAGGATAAAAACAAAGGGAAGGAGCTGCTACGGGCTCCAGATGTACCAAAAGGTAATAGGTACAACACAGACAATGGGATCAAGGGGGGATCAAAGGTCTGGGGAGCAGGGGACTCTGGAGGGGACGTGGTTGTCCAAGCGAGGCGCTGCAGAGATTAAAAGAGTTTCCCCAGCCTTTCCCACTGGCTCTGCTGCGGGTGCATCAATCCCGAGCAGCAACAAAGCACCTAACAGCTTGGAGAGGAGCGGGCAGGAGGGGCAAGCACAGAAATGTGGCACAGGTGCCTCTGCCATCATCTGCTGGCCACCAGCTCAAGCCTCGTTAGTGCCCAGAAGTCGCACTGATTTAAATCTGTTGGAGTAATTCAGGTGGAACGACTCATCCATCATCATTATTATTATTATTATTAAAGACAAACATATACATATGCCTGTAAAATGAAAGCAGTACCATTTACGTTGGCATAGCTTATTCTTGCCAGGGAAAGGGAATGAGGCAGCGATACAAAATGCCTAAGTGACGTGTTTATATCAAGTGTTGCACCCTGTAGAAGACAAAAACTGTTCACTTTCCAAATGCCTGCCACATTATCTGACTGATGTTTACATTAGCAAAAGCATTGCGTGCGCTCTTGGAAAATTAATCCCTAATAATTAAGAGTGCAAATTTAGATTAGCTTAGTGGAACCGCACGGAATCTTTTTGTATATGCTCTCATTTGAAATAAATGGTCTTTTAATTCAGGTTAATTTATAATTCATCAAAAAAAAATCCTTAATTAAACTGAAGGGAACATGACTCCATTACGTCCCAAGTGTATATGTCAGCTCCTGGCTCATTTCACACCCCTGCTGCAATCACAGCGGGGCAGGGACACCTCGGGGTGCGTGATGGAGACCCCGGTCCCTTCAGCCCAGTCCCTGCAGACACGGGCACGGCCCCTTGCACAGGAAATGTTCCTTCTTGGGGACATTCAAAGGGTCTCTGGAACCTTCGGCCTCAACACTTTTCCCCCTCCCCAAGGGCTGCGGAGGGGAACTGCTCCCAGTGAGGTGCGGGTTCCTCTGCCAGCCCCGCTCTGAAGGCGTGTTAATGAGGGCTCGTTAGGCCTTCCCAGCCTAATTGCTTTCCACACCGGGCCTCCTGCTGATGGTGACTGGCACAGCAGGGCACCGGGGGCAGCAGGCCCCCACGGAGCTCTGCATTTCCCCCTGCGAGGAAGGACCAGGCCCGGCCGTGGCGTTCACGTTCCTCAGACGTGTTCAGGTGACACGGGAAGGAAACGGTGCCGGGGACGAGCAGCCTGGCACCGCAACGTGACGGCAGGGAGCCAGCAGGGACTGGTGGCAGCCTGGGCACAGGACCCCGGCGCTCGCCCCCCGTAACTCAGACAGAACCAGGCAGGGAGCAGTGACACAGCCCAGGCCCTGCTGCTTCCCTGTGCTCGTGTCCTTCAGCCTCGCCCAGCCCCGTTAGCTGCGTTAGGGTAATTCTCCCAGCGCCACTGAAGCGATGGAGACTTTTCCTAGAGCGACCGGCGGGGAGATGAGACTGCAAAATTATTCCTTCCCTCCGTGCCAAAGGCACAGACGATTACAGCTTCATTTCTGACTCCTACTCATCCCGCCTCTGAGAGACCAGATTAATTGCGGCACATGATCCAGAAGACTGAAGCTAAGAAACCAATAACCAGCTAGCTGCAGCTACCCTGCTGCAAGGCCGGGGTGGAGGTGAGGACTGCAATTTTGGCGCAGATCAGCCTGGATCCGGAGCTAACCCCGTGTGTCTGCCGCGCAGCAATCCCTCCAGCCGCCCTGCTTTGGCAAGGCTCTGGCAGGCTCCCGGACCCACCCGTCCCCTTTCACAGGTGCACCAGCGAAGGGCTGGGGCTCTCCGAGAGGAACCTGCCCGCTGGGGGCACGTGTGTCCCCCTGCCCCTCGCCTCCTGCCCACCCCGCTCCTGGTGCTGGGGAGCCAGATGGAGCCAGCAGCTCGCGCCCACGGGGGGCTCGGGCTTCGCGAGCCGCCCCCGTGCGGGCTGCCCACTCCCCGGGGGAGGCATGCGCGATGCACGTGGCGCTGCCACCATGGGGGGTTTGCCCCCACGGGGCTCGGCAGGGAGCTGGGACGCTGCAGGAGAGTCTTGGTGGGCTTGCAGTGGGCAGCAAGGCTCCGTGGGTAACGCTGGGGTGCCTCTTCCAAAGCCCCTCTTGGCACGGAGAAATCCAGCGTGGAGCATTGTGACTGCCAAGCAAAAGCATGGAGGGGGGAGGGGGTTGTGGTTGTCCCACTGCGCAAGAAGCCTCGGGGTGCACAGACCCACTCCTCCCTGCCCACTCCCCGTTTTTGGGATGACCCCAAGGAGTTCTGTCTGCCTTGTCCTGTGGGGAGACCCAGCACAGGCATCCCATGGGGTCTGGCGGGGAGGAGATGTCACCCCCTGGTGTATGTTTCTACTCTAGGTGCAAACGAGGGCTTCCAGTAGGGCTCTTGGAGCTGGAAAATCAGTGCCGTGCACCCAGATTTTGGCAAACTGAAGCGAGGAGACGCCTGTCTCGCACAGCTTGGGAAGCAGGGAGCAGCCTCTCGTGGGCACGTTGGTGCCAGGCAGAGCCTCACACGTCTCGCTGACTCCCCGAACACATCTCTGCCAAGCCTCAGCTGTGCTGGAGACGTGCTTCTGGGGCTCGGTGACTGGGGTAGGACCAATGCAGCACTTGCCTCCGGAGGAGCTAGCAGAAACCCCTTGTCCTCTGGTATCTCCAGTCCGGGCTTTCAGTGGCCAGCTAAACCACCAGCCACGAGGTCTGTAACAGGGAACGCAGCGGAGGCAGGAGCGCTGCCTGCCGCCCTGGCCCCTCGCTGTCCCCAATCTCTTTAGCAGAGTGCTCCCTGAGTCAGCCCAGGCTGGTACAGGACACAACCTCTGACCACCAGCCCCGTTTTGTGGCTGCTGTCACCCCCAGGCAGCAGCATTTAAGGCTCACGGGCCTTAAACTCAGGGTTGGGGGGCCGCATCCTTGCTGCTTCACCTCCCTCCATGGTAACAGGAGGATGCTGCAGCACCGTCCCCCTTGGCGGTGCTGGGGTGAGCGGGCAGGAGACAGATGGTGACGGAGGGGGAAAGGGCCCAGAGCCTCTAGAGTCGAAGAAATCGCAGGAATCCCTGCCTGCCGGAGCCAAGACGCTGACCCGGAGCTGTGGGAGGGAGGAAAGGCGGAGGCGCGCGGCTCTGCCGAGCCTGGAATAGCAGAGCAGCTGTGAAGTTATCGCTCGTAATTATTACGGCATATGGGAGGTAAAGAAATAGCTCTGAAGGGGAGAAAAACAAACAAGAAAAAGGCGGGATGCTGCAGGGCTGAGCCGGGGGGGCAGGGTAGCACTTGGCACCGCCGTGCGGTGAGGGGGCAGGAATTTGGGCAATGGGGTGCTCAGGTGCTCGGCCTCCCCGCGGGGTGCAGGCAAACACCTACCCTGAGCACAGCCGGTCCCATGGGGCCCGTGTCCCGTGGGCATCCTGCTGTGGGGATGCTGCCGAGAGGGGGCTGACAGCCTGCATGCGAGGAGCAGTGCCAGCCGCCCTTCAGTTCTGTGCTGCATGAAAAACAAACATTTTATCCAATTGTGGCTGTTATCGTGATGTGCTCGCGTTAAGGAAAAAAAATAAAGGCTGTCTTGGGAAATGTGGAGCCATTCTCAAGGTGTCAGCAGTGCAGCCAGAGCCACAGCAAGGGGACAAAGGTGGGCAAAGGGACGCTGCCCCGTGTGGCTCTGAGCATGGTGAGCTGGCCAGGCTGAGGACAGCTTTCTGCTGGACATCTCCCCTGGAGCAGTGGGACAGGGGGGTGATGCAGGAGCCCCAAATCACTCTGATTTATGATCGGGGACCCAAAAAGCCAGAGGGTCCAGGGACAAGGGACAACGTTTGTGCTGGCCAGCGGGGCAGGGGGAAGAAAGTTTTTGTTGCGGCTCGCCTCATGAATCACCCTGCAAACGAGGCCGCATCAGAGGCACTGGAAATAGGAAAGACCATTCAAGCTCCGTGATCCAGAACATGAATAAATCGTATGTGGCAGGGAACAGCCCCAGTGCCCATTAAAAGCAACCAGGCAAACCCTGCTGGCATCCCAGGATCCCTGCTGAGCCACGTGCGAGGCCTGGAGAGCGAAGGACCAGCTCCGCACATACACATAAACATGTTCATATTCATATTTATTTATATTCATATTTTTTACACATGTTCGTATTTCAGCCAGCCTCAGTGAAAATGGGCTGAAAACAGTTTGCAAAAGCAGGAGGAGTTTGAAGGTCGAGGAAGGACGTGGACAAGCAACTCTGTCCATGGGAAGCAGGGGCAGGGTGGGTGCCTGAGAAAAGGAGCTGACTTTTGAGAAAAGGAGCTGCCCCCGTGCCCCCCGAGGGCAGGCAGAAGGGCACAGCAGCACAGCAAGAAGGAGCTGGCTGGGGACAGCCAGGTCCCATTGTCTGCCCTGCTGGGTATAAAATCTGCTGTGAGTGAGCTGCAGCCGGTCCCCAAGGACAGGTGCTTTCCCTGTGTTTTATCCTCTCGTAATTATCTCCCTGCAAAAACGTAATCACAGAAGGTGCCAGACTTCATTAACCAGTGGGACAGTGTTTTCACAAGAGCTACGATAAAGCCCGTTCATCACAATTTCTGTCTGTTCCACCCCAATCCACCTCGCTGAACCTGCCCAGGGCTGCGAGACCCTTGGACACTGTCAGTGCAAATAGCGGTGGTGCCGACAGGCCGGCGCACGTAGTGTCCGACCGTAAATAGTTACTGGGAGCTGGGACCTCCCAGAAACGTTCCCTCTTTTTGCTTATCTTCCCCCGTAAATCCCCTGAGCCAGCTGCCAGCAAGTCCCCCGGGACAAGAGCTAGCTGACCTGCCCCACCTCTTCTTCCCCTCTCGGGACTGACCTGTTTGCAAGCTCTTATCTCTGCCGGCATGTTTGCTTTGTTCAAACTGCAAAGAAAAAATATGCATATATAAAAAAGACAAGCTAACCACTCTTTGCAAAGTCTGCTCGATCTTAAGGTGAAGCCGTCACTCTTTCCGTAGCAACAAGGGCCTCTCCTTTGTTTTTCCAGGCCACTAATCTAATCCGAAGATTTGTGTTTGGGTTCCAGCTTCCCCTGGACTGTTCATAATCCAAAAAAAAAAAAAAAATCGGTATTGTGCAAGAGCAGTTGAAAGGGGAAAATAACCCCTCTTGTTTTGCCCTTTAATACCAAAGTCTGACACTGGATACCATGAAAGCAATAGGACAACGAGGGGCGAGGGAAGGGATGGAGGCGATGGGTGGTGGGCACCTTGGGGTGACGTGGGCACCTTGCGGTGATGTGGGCCCTCACGGGTGCCGCCGTGACCCCCCGTTTGTCACCCTCGATGCCCTGCCCTCTCGGGATCCCTCCCCAGCGAGGCCGGGCTGGGAGGCATAGAGAAGGGGACGTAGACCCCAGGCCCTCCGAAGGTGCCAGCTTTTGGTCTCCCCTCCTGCTTCCAGAGCTCAACGCCTGCGACTCTCTCCTCCCCTCTAGCGCCCGTCCCCAGCTATTCCTCCTGCTCGCCCAGCCCTGCCTCGTCTCTGCGCGCCCAGCCGCGCTGCCTCGGGCAGCATTTAGACCTTGCAAGCTGTGATGGGGACAAAGGGCTCGGCCTCCCCGCAGCAGCTGGTTCGGGCACCGAGGGCACGGCCGAGCTGTCTCAGCGCCTTCCTCCACCTGCCAAGCTCGTTGGCCACCAGACACCCCGTCATGACACGCAGCAGCCCATCAGCCTCTTCTCGTGTCACCAGTCAGTCCTGTGGGACAGCTCACGTGTGGCAGCACCTTCCTCTCCGAGGCCTGGGCACCGCTTGTGGTGAAGAAAAAGGATGGGTTATTCCCCGCGTGGGCTGCAGCACGAGCTCAGGAGGGACAGAGGGTTGCACTGGGGCTCCCCAGGGGGAGCATCCCCCTGCTTGGGTCACCTTCTTGCTTCGAGGCCCCCTTCTCACCGGTGCAGGAATGGTGCTCCTCACCCCCTCAGTGCTGAGCGAAGGGCTCCCAGTGCTTTCTCCACTAGGAGAGCTCTGCTAGGAGGTGGGGAGGCAACAGGAGCCTTGGTGGGGCTGCTGAAAGTGCTGGAGATGCTGAAGATGCCACCATCCCCCAGGTGTTCGACCCACCGCGTTCAGGACCAGGGATTCTGTGCCTCTAACCCCCTGCCTACCTGGTGCTCAGAGGTTTTGAACTGACAAGCCTGGATCAGCCCAGCCCCGATGCACCAAAGCACGGGTCCCAGGGGAGCTGCAGACCCTCCTGAGGGGCAGGGGCCTGGTACCTCTAGCCTGCCATAAAACAGTTTGGGGTTCTGGAGCTCAAGCCGCTAGAGATGAACAGAGAGGTTTAAAAAACAATCCTGTTTGTGAGCTAGCCCCGTTTTCTTTCAGACCCCAAGGAAAAGCTTTCTGTCTGCCCTTCGAGCAAGGCTGCCCGGTTCAGATCATCCTGAAGGCCAGATCATCCTGAAGGCAGCAGGAGAAAAACAAAGATGAAAACTGGAGAGGCCCTCAAGCACCATCCGTTCCACACCGCGGTGCTGCTCCTCCAGAGCATCTGGGGGACCGAGCGGGATGCTTGGCTGCCTCTGCTACAGGCTCCTGTGGCATTGCACGGCCCCAAGCAGGTGTCAAAGCCACCTCAAACCCTATTTTATAAACAAAGAGACTACAGCACAAACCATCTGAGCAGCCATACCCCCAGAAGTGTCTCCTGGGCTCTCCCCTCCTTGGCACCCGGGGAATGTATCTCCTCTCCCATTTGTTCCAAGGGCAAAGCAGCCCTGACAAGGCAGCAGCAGCACTTTGGGGCCAAGTCCTTCTTCCCAGCACACCTGCCCCTGCTCCCTTAGCAAAACCTCCAGCTGCTCATTGTCCTGCAGCACGGTGGCTTCTGCCAGAGCAGAGCAACTGTAATAAAGGCATCAGAGGGAGGAAAAAGGCACAGGGAGCAGGGCTGCTTCGCCCCTGCTAAGTGGGAAGTGCTTTGGGGAAATAAACAGACCCACCAGGAGCACGCGCTGAAGAGGCTTCGTTTCTGGCAGAAAGCTCTTCCCTGCGGTGCTGATTTATTAATAGGTGGTGGTGGGGAGCAGATCTCTCCCCTCTCTTCTGCTTGTACACTTAATATCAGTTTGGCAGCCAGCAGCAGAAGCCATTAATGCAGCGAGATGCTTAAAGGCATCGGAGCTCCTGGGCCGTCACGGGAGCGGAGGGACGGATGCTGACATCCAAAACTGGTCACATCCAGCTGGAGGCAAGGACTCATTCCTTAAGTGACTTTGTCCATATTTAAGGAACCAATGCAGATGAAACAGTGACAGAAGAACCCATGATGAAGCCCCCCCTCTATGTCCCTTTTGGGCCAGGAGAACCCCCACGTATCCCAGGGCCCTAGCTCCTGGCATTGCTGCTGTCTGCTGCAGGACAGTCCTGCCAGAGCACACTTTGTACCTGCTACAAGGTGCCACAGCGCTCATGCCAACCTCTTCACTCCTCGGGCCTTCATGTCACCTTTGGACACACACACAAAAAAAAAACCCACAGTGACTGAGAGAACAGAAGAACACTTGATCTGAACACGGTTCAAGTACATGTCTCGTATACCCACGCAGTGCCGCACGCACCCGAGCAGTTACTCCATCACGAGACAGTGATGGATCAAGGTCAGGTCGATCTGGACAGGCAGCAGGACAAGGGATTAGAGGTCTCCGTGATGGATAAATGATGACACAGAAGGCAGACATAGTGAGGACTGCTCTGACGACACCCATACACATTTTTTTCTTCTAATCATTAGCCAGCTTAAGGGAATTCAGCAACGCAAGGACAAAAGAATCATTTTTTCCTCACCATTTTTCCAAGCCCCCTCCTGCACCCCAGTGAAGCTCCTTGGCCAACACCTGCACAGAGCCGAGCTGTGTTTGCTGAGAGCAGAGCTCACAGGCACTTTTGGGAGTACTTTCCAAACGCACACCCAGAGTTTTGCATCTGCAGATGCACACGGGCATCTAACCAGTCTAGCCACCCTATTTTCCAAGCACAAAAACCCACTTGTGCTTTTTTCAGCCCCTTTGAAACCAAAGATGCAAACTGAGGAGGAGGCTCAGAGTATTTGGGGAACATGGCCCTACCCCTCACCCCTGCTACAGAGAAGGGGCGAATTGTTACCCGCGCCAACTGCCAGAGAGGGCTGTGGACTTCAATCAGGCTGGGAGGGTGCAGAGCACTTCGGAAAACTATGCTGCCACTTTCTTCTTTCTTTTCAAGGTCAGATGTTTCTGGTCACAGCCACTGTGTCAGTGACACTGGCAAAGAGTCAATTTGAGGAGCCAGTTTAATGACACAGGCACTGTTGTTGGGCAACATCTGGCTGGAAGTCCTGCCTGCATCCATAGTATTTCACAGAATGACACGCCATGGAGTTTTAAAGACTTTTTGGTGGATAATTCCCTCTAGTGCCCACAAAAACTGGGCAAACTAGTGTCCAGCCACAGACTATTTGTATGAGAAAGTGGTGCAACTAGCACCACGACAAGCTGAAGGTTTGGGGCCTTCGCTGCTGTTCCATTCCTTCACTTTAAGCTGACCAAAAGAAGACATAAAACAATTAATTAACTCATCATGTAATTACTGTTTTATCAAGTGATTAAAAATATATATCTAACATGGTAATTTAGACTATAAAAAACATGATGATGTTTGGTTTCAGACTGCAACAGCAATAGAGTTGCATGCCACAGACATTTGGATCAGCATTTCAGTCTGCAGCCACCAGAACAGCTGTTTTGAATCTCACCCAAATATAAAGTAAATGCCCTATTGAAAAACAAGAGATCACTTCCTTACTCGCCTGCCTGATCTTTGCTGCTGCATTATTTAAGATTACTTGCTCATATGAAATTGGAAAGGCCATTTAACCTAAAGAACTGGAAGTGAGACACCTGAGTGCACACAGGCGGCTCTGACACGGCACAGCCTGCTCGCAGAGGTCAGCACCGCTTATGAGATTCAGGTATGCAATGTCTACCCACAGCAAATGAGAGAAGTCCTTCCAGGCAGCTGTGGAGCAAATAAACATATTAGCAGAGTAACGAGTCACTCCTTCAGCATTTGGTTCCGCCGCAATGCACGGAGACCAAATGGACTAAGCTCTGAAGCCACCTGGCCTTCTTGGGCTCTTCCTGTCCTGTGGGCATCACATCTCTCCCCTGAGGCACACTCAGCTCAATAATTCCTCTTGAACCCTTGGCTTTGTCCCTAAATACTGAGGACAACAGGGCTGCTTCTAAGCCAGGCTGGCGTGTGTGATAGGAAATGCCCCATGTCCCTCACCTCCTCCAGCCCACTCCGGAAATTGCAGGCTCCAAGCCCTGTCTGGTTTAGTGTCCCTGCCTCATCCACCGAGCAGGGCATGATGCAGAGGGGAGGAAATACGTTAAGCCTTGTTCTGTTTTAGTGCATGAACTCTGCAAAAATAACCATGTTTTCTGTAATAAGGGGTTGATTAGCTCTTATGTTGATCAGCAGGTGCTCTTTAAAGAAAGCACTTCTGGACCAGCTGTAGCCTTAATTGAGGCAAATCATAGCATTTGTTTAAACTGCTCTACTTGCACAGCTCTGCTTTTAGCTTGCAGAAACAGCTGAAAGACAGCATCGATCCTTCAAATGTGAGGACTGCACGCAGTGATTGAAGATCGTGCTCTGTAAATGGCTCCAACACACCCAGGCTATCTTCTAGGACTGGGGACTCTTGCTCCGAGACGTTGTTGAGACAGCAGGTCTGTCTGGCAACAGCGTGGCCCTAGCAGTTGGGGGCCAAACTGCACTTGCTGGTCCAAACCTCTCTGAGGCTTTTGTAGCTGAGTGAAGAACTGGCAGGTGATGGTTGATCACTCCGGGGGGACTCTTGTCCATGACAGGCCTGAGAAAAAGAGAGAAAATCACCACAGTGAAATTGCACTCCAGGGCTGGATATCTGCATTGTCCCCATAGGCTCTGAAGTCTCCCACTCTGAAAACTGAACCGAAAGCTGCCAGGCCCAGGATCCACACAAGGCACAGCAGCTTTGCACACAAGGCACATGTCCTGCGTGCGTACTGTGTTGAAATACCTATGTTAACTTAAAAGTCAAGGTGTCATAACTCTTCAGGTTTATTTCTTTGAAGAAGCAATATGATGTTAACCTTACAGTAAAAGGGTCAAGAAATAACCATGTTTTGGTGCACATGACACTTATCTAATACCTACTTTATTTTTCAAAGTGCTTTCTAGCACGAATTGATGTAAATAACAAGGGGAAAAAAATCACTGTGGAACGTTAGGAACTCACTCTGGGATTTATCCAGGGAGTCTCGAACAAGTACCACTAAAAAGCTCTGCTACGGATGTAGATAACAGCCCTGCGCTGTGAACATGGGAGTGGAGCAGAATGGACAGGAAAATTCTGGGATGTTTTTCAAGAAAACACAAAACCCAAATGCTCAAGCTATAAGTAGCATGAGAAAATGTTTCATTTAGCTTTAGAAGGATAAATGCCATTTAGAAGATAAATGCCAGCACAAATAAAAGGAGTTCTTTTTACAGAACAGGCGGGGGACTCCAGAGACAGCACAGAATTCTGCTTCTTCCTGCCGTGAAGCCCCTTCTATTTTCACTAGGCATCCTGCAGGCAGAGCTGCCAGCAGCATGCATACCTGATGCTTGTTGATCCAACAGCTGCTGGTCCTGAAATAGGTCTCTGCCTGCCAGTGCTCCCGTCAGGCTGGTGCTCTCCTCGAGATCCAAAGGGTGAAGGCTCACGTGCCGCTGGTGCGCTGTGCAGGCTCAGGAGAGCAAGTTCCTTGCTCAGAGGCTGGGCTGAAGTTTCTTTCCTATCCCTTGACTGGCACTGCTGTGTCCACTGCCTGTCCTCCTCTTGGCTGGGCAGTTTTAGGCACCTTACCCCGTGGTTCCTCGTTTCCCAGCGCCTTGCTGCAACACCCCTTAGGGAGGCAGGCGAAGGGCTTTTCGGCGGAGATGGAATTAGACAATGGCTCAGGCTGGAGGACGCTGTGCCTTCCTGAGCACGTGATGAATCTGAAACATGGCAAGGAAACGCAGCAATTTACTAGTTCGTCTCGCTCCTAAATGGCCGACCCAGTGAATGAAAGGGTTTGAGGAACACTGTATGGTGGAGCTGGCTGGGCACAAGTGTCCGAGGGTGCACAGTGATGAATGCTGAACTGCTTCCTCTGACAGCCAGGGTTTGGGTTCCTTGGCAGCCTCCCTGCCAGCATGGTGCCAAGCACTAGAACTGCTCTTGAGCCGTGCACACTTCAAGAGGGACAGGCTGGCTTATGACGAGATCACCTGTCCTCCTGCCCACAGGTACAACCAGCCATACCTGTATCATTCCTGGCCAGTGTTTGCCCTGACCTGTTTTAAACACCTGAGGCCCCATCCAGCTCTCTGAAATTCAAGGCACAAGAGCAATTGCCAATGAGTGAAACCATTTTTGTATCAGACGCAGAGGTGTAAGAATAAGGTTTTGTAATTACCCTGAAAATTAGGGAAGGTGCCTGACTGTTAGGGAAAACCCGTCACTACATGCAGCACCAGCAGGTGCACTGTTCAGATTTTAGCCCATCCAATCCTCAGGTGCAATACACAGAAGAAAAATCATATTGGTGATGTATGAAGAGAACGTGCAGGCATATATGCTTAAAACCATTCTGTACATAGCAGGGATCCAATTGCTCTTGTCTATTAAAAGAACCAGCTGTACCTAATTACCCGATGTGCAGAGTCCGGGGCAGGAACACAATCTAAAGAATGTGCCACCAAAACCCGGGCACAGAAAATTCATCTTTATAACTTCTGACTGACACATATTTTACTGTCTAGGTAATCACATAAATCTGATATAAACTTTTCACTGAACAGTTTCTATCACACTGTATGATTTTAAAATGCCCGAATTTGATGGTGTTTTTTATTTTTAAGTAAAGACACTCTGAAAGACCAGTATGCCTGACTCAAGAGCCTGAAATAAAACAACACTCAAAGACTTCCAAAGCGTGCAGATTATATAGAACCGATGCTGCATACACTTTTAAATAGGACTGGTTTTGCTCAGATGACTTGTCCTTTCCTGGTCAGGATTATTTCCAGCAAGAAGCTCCACTATCAGAAAATCACATTATGTAGGGGACACTTCTAAAGTTAAGTGCTGAGACATTTAAATACCTCTCCAAACCCTGAAATATATTTTCAAGTCGCAGAGGTCAAGCGTGTTTTTAACTGCCTTGCTGAACAGTCTGTCAGCTGCTAATCTTGTATCCTGTATTTGCTCTGCAAAACATACAGATCTATAAACACTTGTGATTGTCTTGTATGAACCTTGGCTTTTTTGGTCAGTTGCTTGTGGTCTGGGTCACTCCCTCACCCCCAGGTGATTTCAAACCACTCAGTCTCATAACCAAATCCCGACAGATCTCAACACACACATCTACGCCCATCCATTCACTTTTACAATCCTAAGGGATATGACGCGGGCACACAGAGGTACTTTGGGCATTGTCCGTTAAATCTAAAAAGATGATGATGAGATCACAATAAATCATACTCAATGTGAAGAAATCATATTAAATCTAAAGAGATCACGAGATCACAGTTGAAGACTTTTCTGGTCACTGGACAAGAGGCCATTCATTTAAATTTTTCTAAACTGCTCCTGTTCTTGTTAAGGAGATATAATTTACCTTACATTTTATACAGAGAGCCTTTGAATAATTTAATTATTTTGCTAATTATGATGCTTACATTTTTTCCAAAACTATGATATTTTTCCAAACGTTTAATTGATCTATGTTGCTCTTGTAAGAAATGTAAACCCCAAGCTCATGTGCTAATACTTATTGAAGCAAAAATGTGATTATTAACAATAGAAATGGATTTAAGTCATACTTTTGCAATCTCCTCTACCTGATACGTATTTGGAATAACCATTATTAATGCTTCTAATAGCCTTAATATGATATTCAACAATCCTGCTTTCATCCATCTAACTGCAATTCCAGAGAGGTCTTTGGCTTTCTTCCTGAGTAAAAGAGCACATTTCATTTTTAATCTCTTCCCTGAACATCTTCCCAGAATTCCCAGCCGCCCGGTTGAACCTTAATCATCAGCTCAGCCATGATTTGCATTGGTGCCAACTGGGGTAAAACACAGCTCATTTGGAACAACGGTATTTTATACTAACCTGATACTGCCACAAATCAACTACACAAGGTAAAAGAGAAAGGCATGTCCTTCCTCTAGACCGGATGCTAAGCTGGTGGAAGATTGGGTTTATTTCCCTTAATTCTACAGATCTGTGCTGAAATACACCAGCTGATGGGCAGTCACCACGTCCTGCTTAGGCAATGGAATGGCTTACTCAGGGCCTGGCTCTCCAATAGGGTTTCCAAATTTTTGCTCTACAGCACAGATGCCAGACCTCAGAAAACACTGCCGGTACTAATAAATCTACCTGTGAACAGTTAGCAGCACTTGTCGCTACACAATGCCAACCCTTCCCAATACCTGAAGATGACTGTGAGACACAGGAGTGGCAGGAAGAATCAATGAGGTCCTCATCAGAAGTCTCCCTCAGCTCTTCCTCACTGCTGTCAGCCAGGCTGCAGGCTTCATCCTCTTCCTCATCGCTAACAGTTGTCTTCACCGCTTGGTCAGCCTTGTCTTGCCGACCTGTTTGTGGGCACCTGGACAACGTTGAGTAAGTATTACACATCTTGTTAGCCTTTGAGTAGAGAATATGCAGCAAGTCAAGTGCAGCTTGGTGTAGCCCCACAGGCAAATGCTGAGACTGTGGATTTAGTCACCCACAGTGATCGGCCACTTACCTGGAGATCTGGAAAATCAGTCTAAATGGATCAGACATCTAAGCTGCCTATGTCTGAAGTTAACCTGAAGCATCCTGAAGTTAACCAAGTGAAATGGTGCAGATTTAAAGTACTACTATATAAATTAGGTTCAGAGAAACCAAGCCATCTTTACTTCTAAAACAACTATCGTCTGCCTATGTGACGGGGGAATCTCAGCGGTGTAATCTCAGTGGTGTAATTTTCCTTTCAGCCTTCCATTTGGCCAGGTTGGTGTGACACTTTTGAAAATCCCCATGCACTTTCACTTTTTCCACTCTCTGAATGCAAACACTGACAGGACCAAGAATATCTTAACTTGTTATGAAAAATCATTCCTTGTACTCTCTAAGCGAGCAAGCCCACCCTATATGTGCTGATCTTCAGCCTGCTCTAGAGAGAGGACAGAACCTCCCCAAGGTTTCTTTTTCCTTTCCCCATCCCATAAACTGCCCAGGAGGGGGACCACCATAAGGATTTCCGTCCATGTCTGCAGGGATGGAAGGCAGAAGATGAAGGGCTATCCCATGAAACTGCCACCAGGTGGCCAAAGAGCTTATTTTATTTTACAGCAAAAAGTGAATCCCTGTTCTATTGCATAACAAGAATTCTCCCACACTCTCACCGCTTACGCTGTTCTCTCCATACTCTCAGTTCAGAAAAGACATCTTCCTGGCTCAGATCTTCTCCTCCTACAGAGACGTAAGGGTTTTCCATCTTCGGGCTGCACAGTTTCAAGGGGCTCACTGCAGGTGGCTGAAAAATGACAGAAGCAGCCTTGATAACCTTTCTCCAGCTCAGTTTCTGGACTTTGCATTTCGGAAGGCATCTGTATGCTGTTCCTCCAGAGTGTTGAGATCACCCCTCACCTCTTCTATTTTAAGAAGCCTCATGCCTGCCCTGTACACTGGTACAGTTCTAGGAGCTCAGCAGGAGGAACCCGGGTGGCAGGAACAAAAAGGTTTGATTTATATCCCTCTGGCAGATTGTTCTCCTGTAAACAAGTGTAAGCCTGCAACATCTATGCCAATGAGCATATTAAAACCAGTACTGCAGATACTGCACCACTCAGCGCATGGCTGCAGTCTCCTTTCACATCCCAGTTTACAACACACAGTGATTCAATCAGATGTTCACTTTTGCTTCAGTGTTTGGGCAGTGGCAGCAGAGAGAAAAGGGAGGGCTGCATTTTTTCCAGCGGTTCTTTAACATCTGTTGTCAGCATTAAGAGAAGCTGCAGACAGAGCAGTGATGCAGGTGTCCTGTACATGCCGTTTCCCTGATTTAGCACAGCCTGTTTGAACTTAAGCACATGTGTCCGTGCTGTACTGAACGTCAGGGACCATAAAAGCTAATCATGGTGAGCCAGACTGCCCACCCTTAATCCCACGGCTGTTCTCTCACTAAGTTACTGGCCCACTGACACGAACAGGCTGACCTGCAGGGCCACAGCACTGCCCCATGGCTGAGAACAACAAACTTGATATTTATTTAGTCAACAGCAGCAACCTCGTAGGCCTGGCTGTCTACACCAACATCACACTGCTGAAAAATCTTTTGCTAAACAGCTGTTGTAGAAATACCACCAGAATTCACAACTCTGCCTTGTGCTTTGAGCAGCCAGGATGATACAAATGACTTTTGTCTGCTAATTGCCCTATTCTTTGTTTGGGGGCTCATGGCACGTGTGTGAGGGAGCACAGACTGGGGTTGCGTCCAGACTAAATACTTGCTGAAAACAAATTAATGAAGTCTGAACTCCATGGCCAAAGTGGTCCCGTGTGCTTTCACAGCTCTTTACCATCCTGCCGCCTCAGCAGGGACTAGCACATCTGCACAGAGGCTTTGTAACATCAGGGCAAAAGATTCTACACCCTCTTCAAGTACCATTCCCTTTTTTGGGGGGGGGATTAAGGGGAGCAGGTGTTGGAGGTTGGAGCATAGATGAGAGTGAGCCACCAGAAATCACAGTTGAAACTCAGTTTATCACGGAATTTATGTGGGTGACCTGGCAGGAACGTGAAGCGTACAAGAAAAACATACACCTAGCTTTTGCCTCCTTGCACGAAGGGCCTTGATGGGGTTCCCACATATAACTTGGCTGAGTCCTAAGAAAAAAAAAGGAAAAAAAAAAAGAAAATATTTTACTTCAGTGTTTAGCAAAACGTGCTGTCTTTCAAACCAGTCGGCATCATTTCCTATATACAGGGGAGATGTAAGAATTGATGGTGTAGGTTCACAGTGTCAGCTTACATGGCCTGACGCTGATGCTAAGAGGCAGTTTCTCTGTTTCCTTCTGCTCCTGCCTTGCCTCCTCCACTGTGCTGGTGCAGACACTGGTGTGGTCACGTGGGAAGTAAGATCAGGAAACACAGCCAGATTAAAACAGGGTATGTATTTTTTTGTTTGTTTTGTTTTGTTTTCCTGGGTTATTTTTTCAGCCAGATCTTGAGCAGGATCAGGTTCCCCATGTGGCTATGCAGAGATTCTTTTTTTTTTTTTATCTAGCTTGTAGATCAGGTATGTGATGTCAAGGAACTGACTCCTCTCACAGACCCAACCCTGGAAACCCAAAAGAAAGGGGTGACTGATGGCAGTGACCCTGCCACAGAGAGCCTGCAGTACACACACAGCACCTTTCAGCATGTAATCCACCGGGGAGCTCGTGTGCATCACCATGCCCTTCTAGAGGACTACACTGCATGGACCACATCACAACGATTAACAAGATGTGCACAGATTTATTCACGTAAGCTACACTTAAGTGAGCCCCAGCAAGGCTGATAGGTCATTTAAAGGACCGAGCAGGACAGCTTTTGTGAAGGTGTGGGAGCAGAGCGTTTAACAAAAGGGAACTTCAGCAAGGGCGCACCACTGCAGCACGTGGCTGTCAAGAAAGACATGACGTATGGGAAGGGGGAAGCCCAGATAACTTGCACCTTCTGCAGCAAGGGAAAGCAAAGGAAAGCCCACTCTAGAGCAGGTAATTGCCACGGAAGAAAACATGCACTGAACCTGATGTAGTAGTTACATGGGTGGGTGTTATTCAAAGCACCCAGGCTTTCATCAGCAATAACAACATTCACAAGGAGGTGGAGGTGTGGGAAAGAACAGGATTAAAAAAATATATTACCATATGTCAAATCACTGGAGTCATCTTCTGGAAACAGATCATCAGCAACCATTGGATCTGGAAGAAGAGAGCCACCGTACAACAGGGGGGCATTGCTACGTCTTCCTGCACTTGCAGACCACCGGGCAGTTCCAGGGCTGGAAGCTGGGGGAGGTCTTGGGCTGGATGCAGACTGCTTTGCCACAGCTCCAAGACATGGACCTAAGGGAGAGGTTTCAGCAGTGTAAGCAGGCTTTAAACCACACCATCACTGCACGCTGCCATTGCAGTGCCTAGGGCAGGAATAAGCTGCCCCTCATTGCTGCCCAATGCACCCCCGGCCCCAGGGAACGACTACAGGCTTGCCACAGGTACAGTACAAGCCCCCAGCCTTAAAATGCTTTCCTTAATGCACAGACACCATGCAGGTGGCGACAGCCACCTTCCCAGGGCTGTTAGTCAACCAGGGCAAACCACGTACCAGGATTTACGGAAATCTGGGAATTGCAGTGGCAAATTTTTCCAGTGTTGTCTCAGAGACGCACTTCTCCAGCACAGGAAGAAAGGTGATAATTTAGTTTCATAGTGGTCCAGGACAGGATGAATTACACAAAAGCTAGTGGAGGTAGAGCCGTGAACTCCTACCTGCCCAACGGCCTGCTGCCCTGGGAGCAGAGTTCAGCTGCACCGGCAGCGTGTGCAGCCACCAATTTATAGGAGAACAAATTTCGTTTCAGTGCCTAGATGAATAGCTTGCTCTTTAAAATGTCGAGCATCTACCAGCTCCACAGCGGAGCAATCAGCACTGAAATAATACGGCCATTTCATTAGGAGCTGTGTCAGAGACCTTCCAAATACCTTGTTGTTCATACAAAGCCATGAAGCACACAGCATACGCAAGGTACCTGAGTCAATGTTGCTATAGGAAAGAAGACAATATGGGGATGCTTGAACCTGACCACGTGAACTCATCAGTTTATAGCTGAAGGCAAAAATGTAAGTCTGGCTACGCTAGAAAACAATATGAATTCAAAATTTTGTGCTCGTTCCCTACTGTTTCTCTCAGTCTACTTTGTTAACTAGTTTTCTGAACCATAGCTGATGTTGCCAAGGCAGGATCACTGAGGGATCAAATTTTAATGGATTTTTTCACTACCATAACTACTACTACATCTAATGATTTGGACCTACAGGGATTAAATAAATGACAAACATATGTACTTATTCCAAAACAAACTAAATTTTTAATGGAGTACAGTTGGCAGGCATACCTCAGCCGTGGGGGCTGGGAGGCTAACTGCATTGCCCACACTAATGGGAAGCAACAGGAGCGGTTATAGGAAATACTTTGTAATATTTAATGGAATGTGGTAAAGTGCGTGCAGCACGAGATGTAAAAGCACGGACATCTGAACTATCACCGAGGCTACAGGTAAAGGGACAACAGATTTATTTTCAAACCATTTACTCTGTCCTAATGAATGTAATGGACTTAATCACAGAGGCAAAGAAAATGGAACAGATGTATTACAAGACCACACAATTGCAGTTGCTAGGATGTTGCTACCATTAAGGCGTGGTGACCAAATTGCCTTTCCTATTATTAAATTGGAGTAGGAAATCCTGCTACATCCACACGACATGGGATTGACTGCTACCATGGAAAGGGCCGAGAACAGCTGTTGTTGAAACATTTTCCAAGCTTTGCTTCTTCTGATCATGCAGAATGAATGCTAAGCACAGACTCGCAGCTACTGCTGGATTCACTTGATACTTTACAAGTTGTTTGCATTTCTCTGATCTTAGTGGCCAGCTTTGGACAGCTTTCGTTTAAATCTGCAACATACTGAATCCCAGCTTTCCCACCTCCCAGCTGAAGAAGACAAAGTCCTTTGTCCTGTCTCTGTAATTAAGCTTTGGCTCTGAAGAGGCCAGCTTGCTCTTCATCTTTCTTTTTCACACATCATAACCTGAAAAATGAACCTTGATAGGAAATCTGACGTACCTAACCATGAAATGTCTCTGGCTAACCCAGCTTCCTTGATGGATTCCTTGATGATTAGCCAGTCCTCATTCATCTTCTTGGAAGGAGGGATAGCAGTCTGGCTTGCTGGTATTTCATCCAAATACTCCAGGTGGGGAATGAGCTTTTTCACTTCAGCTCTGTAATTATAACCTGGTTCCTGGAGAAATTGAAAGTGGTCACTTGAACAGTTCTGACCGTCCTTCAGAAGCATGGCAGTGTTCAATTTGTATGACTACTGTATAACTTCCCTATGAAGTAAACCCACTTGCCTTATTCAACAAAAATAATCCGGAGTTTCATTTCACTGTGCTTTTTCCTCACATAACTTCTAATCAAATTGATCATGAACATGTTCTGAGTGCAAACACATTCCTCCTGCCCAAAGGCCTTCTCTGCTGTTTATTTGCTGACGACTTTGGTCTTTATCTTTGTTACATTACATGTATGCTACAAAAATGAAGGCAGCCACTGATGGGAAAGCCTGGGCGTCCTCAGCATTTGTCCAGCCTCTTTGCCTGGTTTTGTGATTCTCTGCTTGTTGCATCAACAGTGAGGTTACAGCAAGACTGAAAACAGGTTATGAGTTATGGATAAAGGCACAGTGCAGCGAATGAACTGCACTGACTTTCTGGGGCAGTCTTCAGGGTACCCATATACTTTATACATCATTAGAAGAGATGACTTACTACCAACCATACTTTCTTCTGCAAGAGGTTGCATGCCAATAGCAGGTGCACAAAAGGCTAAATTGAACTGCTTTGGGGTTGCTTTTCAGTGTGCTGGAAGAACAATGCGGTCATTCCCAATGCACGTGGGCTCACTGTGACACCCAATGGGGAAAGCACAGATGCAGCTCCCTTCTGCTTGTGACATTGAATAAAATTATTCATGAGCACATGACAATGCCTGGGACCTGCAGGCAACAAGATCAATTAAGAACAACAACAATTGTGCTCAGAGCACACTGTGAACTGGGCTTTTCTGGTGGATGCCAGCAGTGGAAAGGCATCTCCACGTGGCACTTTCTTCTTTGGGAAAACTTAGCAATACCTCAGGGCAGACTGGGTCGTGGTGCTTTGCAATGGAAATACTGCAATGGAAAATCATCTCAGATTACAAATGGCAACAATGATGGTGATCTCATACATTTCCTTCTACTCAAATAAGTATAAAGCAAGAGTGCATCGCTAGTGGCAGAATATGAATGGGTGGCTTCCCTGAAAGTGATCAGCTACCTATAAAGCAATTGCTTAATCCAGACAAATGTTATGCTTTTCAGGACATTACAAGCAATATTAGAAAACTCCAGAAAGCTAAGTCCTCATTCAACACAGAGCTGTTACAAACAGAAATCTTTCAGTGCTAGCTGGATGGCTGTACACTCCCTCCCTCCCAAAATGCAGCACCAAGGCTGGCAGAGGGAACTCACCAAATAAAGCATGTAATTGTTGTTGTTAAGAGGCAGACACTGAACTCCTCTAACTGAGCCTTTAATCTTAATTTAGAAAATGAGTCAACCCATCGCCACGTTACCACGTACCGCATGTGCTCTGAACAGAGCCTGGGCTAGAGCCAATTTATAGCCATGTCCTGTTTGAGAGCAGCATCATGTTACGCTCATGGTACATTACTGCAACAGAGGCTGCAAAATTTATCATCAGGTTGTTGCTTTTGGTTTAGATAACAGAGGAAGATGAGCTCATCTGAAAATCAAATTACAGAGACCGAACAGGCAGCCTGAAGAAAGAGCAGTAAATCTAGCTGCACCATTCTGTAGATGAGAAGTAAATAAATAGGAGAGCTTTTACACAGCTGTAGCCAGAGCCACACTACAACAAGGAGACTGAGGAATGAAAACTGGCCCTCTAGGGCACACCAAAGCGTGTATCTGTATCTACTCTTTTCTATATTTAGGTGGTCCTGAAGAACTTGCTGTTGGACAGGAGATCCTCCAAAAGGAAGGGAAAAGCCTAAAGAGAGGCATCTAATTGAGACGTTATAATTGGCACATCCCCTAAGAAAAATATCAGCTACTCTTTAACCTGTTGTAAAACCCCTACAGGCTAGAATGGACCCCTACAGTCTGGGTCCACACCCTCCTTGCTCTTCCTTTAAGACTCCTGTTTGCACTGCAAGCTGTGAGAAGAGGTGTTTACTGGCTAAATGATAAACAGCAGGAGTTTGAAAATTGTTCTTATTTTTTGACACTGGCTGGACCTCAGCAAAAAATTAACATAATGTGTACAAACCGTGTTCTCACCTCTGCAGATTCCAGGTTTGGCTTCAGACAAATAAGGTTGCCCTCCACCGTCAGGCTCCTCAGTTTGCAACAAAGTCCCAAATACTGCATCTGGCTGATGTCCTCAATATTGTTCCCTTCCAGGTCCAAAACCTCAAGGTGATCCAACAAGCTCAGCTGGCTCAGGTCTGAGATGTTGTTATAGGCTATGTAGAGCTCCTGCGCAGAAGTAAAGAGAATACATAAACCCCAGGCTTGCACAAGTAACACTCAAGATTTGCAAAATATTTGAAATACTTCATGGTACAGAATGAAATAAACATAGAAGTGAACATTTTTCAAGTGTGGCTGTTGCCACCTGGGACTAATATGGAAATGAAGATTATGTTGCATTAGGCATTTTAAGGGTCTGAAGGCTACACCTCAAGTAAAAAAATACTGTAGCATCTTTTAAATCAACACATGCAATTCAAGGCATATATTCAAAGTCCTTTAGAAAAACAAAGGGTGAGAAGAGAACAAAGACTGCAATTAAAGAGAAAAGTATCAACTGAAGATAGTTATCCGATCGTCATTTGGCAGGACACATCCATACTTACTTTCAGAGAGCTGCAGGAAGAGATCCCGTCTAAATCTGAGAGCCCACAACGAGCCATCCACAGCACATGGAGATGGGACAATGTGGTTCCAAGATCCCTTAGGAAGGAAACAATTCAGGCTCTGTTTGAATGGACAAAGGAACTCAAGACTTGCTTCATGTTTCCTAAGACTTGGCTGCTGCTTCTTGCTTCAAAACATGTCACTTACAAGAAATTGCATTAAAAATGTCACCTTTGAAGGTGGAGAATACAACTGTAATTCAAACCTTTATTCCACAGACATTTTTGTTCTTGTATGCCAACGAGTCAGTCCAGTTCAGTTTGACTCAAAGTCTTCCAAGAGCTAATTCTTTCATTAAGTGAGGTTTGTTTATGCTGGCACCATTTACTCCACACTTATAACCCAAATTAATATATCAGATCTGACCGCACAGTCATCTCACTCCGTACTTTCACGGAGTTACCTTTCTTGTGTTTTGCAGTTGAAAGGAATAGCACTCTTACCAGATAAGGTTATTTTTCAATCAGCAGAAAATTTTAATTTGCTACACCCTAGGAGAATTTGCAGGAGATAAAACAGTATGGTCACTGAGGCCCTTCTCATCTTGGAATACACCTAGCAGTTCCCTTATTCATATCTCATCAGTAGGGGCTGTAGAGAAAAAGAATAGCTTTGCACTGCCCTCAGAGAGCCTCTTGCAGCTTCGCAGCAAAAATGACCAGAGCAAACTGCATGCTTCGGGGATGTTGCACAGGCAGGCAGCCCAAGAGGTCAGGAAGGAGTGCTTTTGCAAGCAGGGATAGAGGGATTATTGTCTGAGGTTTTTGTCCACTGTTTGAACACTTAAGGCAGGCTGTGTCAGGAGAAAAGAGACTGCAGAAGGCAAAATAACGCATGGCTGCACAAAAAAAAAAAAAAAAAAAAAAAAAAAAAAAACTATCCCCAGATGCCTGTCTCAAGCACTTTGTAAATACAGGGTTGAAAAAGAGCTTCCAGGATGAAATAAGCAGGTCTGTGCGATTTTCACCCCTCTGCCCTATGTGGCACGGTTTGTCCACCGGCATTATTCAGATTTATCTCACTTCGTCCCCTCCCTACCTGCCGCAGGGACCCCAGACACTGGTGGTGCCTCTGATCATCTCCTCCCTGGCTGCAGCAGGTTTAAGTAAGCACAACCTGGATCTATCGCATAGCATCTTTAAGTACACTTCTACAGCCTTTGAAGTACAGACAGGGCTGCAGAGCTAATGGTCAAAGCAAAGCAAGGAAGAAAAATCTCAGCCATACGACATCTTTCTGTCCAAAGCTGCTCCTTGTTTACAGGAGAAATCCCTCAAGTGACATAAAATAAAACCCTGCCACTGCACGTTGTGCATCTAGGCAGCTTGCCTGTACACGGGGCATTGTTACCTAGTGCTGGGATACAAGGATTGTGTGAACCATGCACATAACTAACATGGTTCCTTCTGCAAGCTTACTCTGCCAGCATCATCAGCCACCTTGTCCCTTACCTATCAGGGCAACTGGGAATATTTGCTGTTTGTATCACTGTGGCTGTGACCAGATAAGCCCCTAAAAAGAGGGAAATTGGTCACATTTCTTCCCAAGTACTCTTCCAGGCTTGCCTGTCCTACAGGACCATAGCATCTCCCTATGTCCTCATGTCTAAAGACCTTATAAAAAGGTTTTCCAGAGACTATTTACACTGCATATTTTATAAACAAAACACTGGTCCTAAAGCTTCCTTAAGGAACAGATGCCTCTCAAAGCAATAGTTACAGAAATGTATTATTTGATTTGTAAGCCGTGTGCCTGTAATAAGAAAGAAATTGAATTAAAAAAACAGAACCTACCATCAACCAAGGCCAAGACATCAATAAACTGAAATATGGCAGTTACAAGTAATGTGAAGGAAGTGCATTGCTCATTTCATGACCCACTTAACGCACTGATCAGTTTTTCAATTTTCAGGATCATTTTGGGGCAGAATTGTCTTTTCTGTAAACCACCAGTCATGGGTACGTGAAAATGGTCATTCTCATCTTCAGGCTGTTGAAACAACCCTAACCTGATCATTTTGCACACAGCATAGCAAGGAATGACAGGGATTTTATTTGTCTTGTACTTCTCACGTGAAGGAGTTTTTGTTAATATGCTTGTTATTAACATTTTTTCTGTTAATACACAGGATGCCAAAGCAAAGCAATTTATTAATTCCCACGCAGTTTTTACACAAGGCCCTGAGAAGAAACATCTGTCTCTCCTACTGCTAAAACCTTGATCTCTTAATACATTTTGAAGAAGCAGTCCCCTGCTCCTACTCAGAAGCCAATGGTCCCAGAGTTAAATCATATTTTCCCACGTGCAAATGGGACAGCTACGGTTTCCAATTCCATTGCTAGCACGTGAACGTGAGCAGTCCCTGTTCATGCTGCCTGCAAAGTCACGCACAGCACTGGGTTCACTACGAATTATTAGCTCATGTATCTTCAAGCATTCTCCTACAGCAGATACAACCAGAAAAATATGGTAATTAAAATTATTTTTAAAGCACACCCGGCTCCCTCTGTACAATTCATGCTGCAAGGTGTAGAGCCTCAGATCAATCCCTGTTCACTGACAGGTTACAGCTCTGACTCTCCTAGAGCTAACCTGGGTGCAAATCAGGAGCGTTGCATGTTTGAAGTTATACTGATCAGACCTGCCCAGACAGAAGAATTAGGGGATATATTGCATGTCTTGGGTACCTGGACAAGGCAGAACACCTGCATGTTGCAAAGCAACTCACCATTTGATAGGAGGGTTATTAAAAGGGACTGTGTCCCCCCAAGTGACCGTGTCCCTCCTTCCCTGCTGCCCGTGGCAGAGAGCAGAACTGAGCTTTCTCTCTGCCTTACCCAGACTGCAAACCTTGTGCTGCAAGTTAAAGCCAGGAACTACGTTCTCCTCGCTGACTCGGGGGTTGCGTTATCTGCCGATATTTTGGTTCACACGGCCAAATTTTGGCCCTGCAGATCTTTGCTGCTGCGCCCATAACAAATGATCTTCAGTCAGAGGTCCTACTGCAGCAAAGTACACCTGCAAGTGTTTTATGTTTTAAACTGACAAAAGACTCATTTGGAAGCGGTGTCAATCACACTGCTTTATCAAGAAAAAACTCCCTCATTAATTACCCCATGGATAACTGCCCCCCCAGAGCGTGGCTGCTGTAAGGCTGCAAAGCTAAACAGCAGCATAAGAAAAACATCATTGACTGGCAGTGAACTTAATGAGACACACCAGAGACAAGAAGCTACCTGTGTTACGTACAGTATAAATGTACAGAAAACAACAGCACCGGCTCCAAAAATAGAGATTGGAGGGAAGAAGATGAAACGCTGTAGAAAGCTTGTGGCAGCAGGTTGTAAGACAGCCCTGGTGATGTGCATGGCACGACGGAGGAACCGGAGGACACGAGTGAGGAAACACAGCTCCTATTAATACATTCAACAGGTCACTCAATTCCAAGATGCGAGCGTCCCATCCCGAGCGATGTGGAAGCTGCTGACTTCACAGAAAGGGCAAGGAATTAATAGGCAAAGCAGCCATAAATCCTGCTCACTGCTGCAATGGTTCACGCAGGGCACTGAAGCGGAGAGGCAGGGCACGGGGTGGGAATGTGCACGTCATATCTCTGGCTGTGATAAACAGAGGGTTACAGTCTCTGAGGTCACCAAGGCAGCGTCCTCCAGAGGAATTACTCCGCACACAGCTACGCATTTGCCTACAGAGCGTGCACTGAATACCAAGTCACACTTGTAATACCTAAAAGTGCTAAGAAACCAACAAAAACTCCCCTACTTCCATCTTGAAGCCACAAATTTATACTTATTTTTTCATTAAAATGAATAACCAGAAGGGTTTGAAACTGAAGCACCAACTATCTCCAGATACTGCTGCTGGGGAGGGAACTCATCAAACAGCTCTGGGTTTCTGCGAGGGTCTTGGCAACACCCTCCCCACTTGTGTGCAACCATGGGATTTTTTTCCCATGAAATGTGATGCTCCCATCCTGTCATCACTCCCCCAAACTGGGGGGAGAGTGCCGGGGCAAGGAACAGTTTGGCTTACAACACCTAATAACAGTTTGGGAAATAAGAACATGTTCTTCCATTAATCCAGCATTCTTGTTCTTTAGGGATTGACTCGTTTGAGCCAAAACTCTGCTGGATGGAGAGCAGACCTTGAGAGCCAAATCCCATTCTTGGTTTCACCATAATAAATCTTGAGTAGTTCCACTGAGCTCAGGCTACCCCGTAAACACTTGACAGCACCACCCCGAACAGAACCCAGTCCTGCACAGCCGTCAGCTTCAAGACCATCATTTCTTTTGGAGACTGTTTTATAATCATTCACCTATAAATAAAGCACTAAACCCACTGAACTTGCAAGCAATATCTTAAAACATACACATCTGTTGAATCAATCTGCAGTAGCAATACATCTAAAATTGTGATTGAGGCTGCTATTATTTATTTTCAAAGGTCACTCCGAAAATGAGCATGCCGGTGTTCGGAGAGAGTTTAAAAGAATGACTGAACTACTCTCTTACAAAACAAAGAAAAAAATCTGTACAGAGATCAAGCTGAATTTATCAAACCGAACAGTGATAACAACGATCCAGCCCATATGTCAGTACACAATGGTTTTGTTGTCCTGATAATTCTGACATCAGAAGCAAAAAACTTTTAAAGCCTGGCTGTTCTTTAAATCAGTAACATATGGGAGCTAATAGGGAGCTTACATAATAGCTTCATTGTACTCTCAAATAGCTGTAAAGGACTCAGAATTGTAAAACTGATTGCACGCATGTGCTGCTCTTACTTGATCAAATCCCCGACAGCCCCCGGCCCTGCGAGCAGTGCTAAGGCCGTGTCCTCGTGTCCCTGCAGCCCGACGACCGTCACCTGAACGCAAAGAGCTGACTGCAGAGATAGCTCTGCAGGACTGCAGCCCAGCCGTGCTCGCTTTTGTACTGACTTTTCCAAATTCAAGTAGCAAGGTGCTGAGCCCCGCGGCTCGGATGCCCTCTGTCTGGCAGCTCGCTGCGCTCAGGGTGCTGTTGGCACCTTGGGCTCCCTCGTACAAGGTGCACGGTAAGGGAGCACAGCCTGTCCTTCCTGCCAGGAGCCTGCTTTTGGGCTGAAATGCCACGGAAATGTAACACCTAATCCTGCGGCCTCGTTCTTCCTTCTGAACTGTAGAGCTTTTTCTCAGTAAGTGTTCCTAACCGTGTCAAGACATGCTGTCAGAGACTTCAAAGGCTAAGCAAAAAAAAAGACTTGGCCAGGCAATTTTCAATTCATAACCTTAGACACAGAGGGAGGAAGGTGTGTCTGTCACCAAGGCTGAAAAGAAAGCCCACATCTACCAGTGGTCTTTTTAAATGACAACCATGCCATGACATTCTGTTTTCGTGACTTTTTTTCATGAGTATTTTCACACAAATATTTCCCTGTGAATGAAAAGCTCCTGTTGCCCAGGGACTTTGCAGCAGGGTGGGTGTCTCTGTTACCCCACTTCTGGGAGACACCCTTCAAAGGAATAAAAAGCTGTTTTCCGCATGCCCTGCAGTGCTGATGGCACTGGCAGCATTTCTCACAAGAAAAAGATTTCACTGTTTTAATTCAAGGGTGGTGGTTTTTTTTTGGTTTGATTTTTTTTTTTTTTAATTTCAGCTTTGGAAGGGGGTGAAGGTACGGCATAACACTTTTAACCCGTGGATCTCTGCCTCACACTTCACAGACAGCAAAGCTGATCTCAAGGGAGGAAATGCAACTGCCGTGGCGTTGCAGAAGTGATAGAACAGGGACAGCACTCAGGTTTTTATGCTTTGTCCAGCCAGCAACTTTGCCTTCTCAGCTTCGTGTTTGCTCCAGACCTAGACCCAGCTGCCACGGCTTTCACGGGCTTGCTAAAGGACATTGCGATCATCAAGGGGCCATGTGCTTTTGGCCAGCACTTTTCTCTAAAGCAGAGGATCCCAGCCCGTCTGAGCCACATCTCCAGGTGTTCCTCTCCTCCTGCTTAAGACACTTCCATACATTATTGTTTCTTCTCATTGAACTCCCCGTGGCAACTGCAAGATTAAACTCGCAAGCACTTCATCTTCCATGGCAGATTATACCTCATTTAAACCCTGCTGAGACCAAAGGACGGAGGTCTTGGAAAATGGAACGGAGCACTGATATTCTGGAACGAGTTTCTAGTGGGCTTAGCCCAGGTGCTTACTTCTGTTAAATTTAATACGCATGGCAAAGTGAACTGTAGCTTCAGTTTCAAATCCTTTCATCTTTAGCTGCTGCCATAAAGCCCAGAGCAGAGTAACAGGCTTGATCAAAGCTGATGTACCTGGAGTCACAAGGAGCGGTTCTCCAAACCCATCAATATACACCACACACGGGAAGGATAACAGAAGTTTGTGTTAATTGCCTTTTGATCACTAAAATCGCTTGTCAGCTTCGTTACCTGGTCGCCTTTTAGCAGGTAGTGCATGGGTACCAATGAACTCTCAGTTGCTTTATCTCAGCTCCTGCAGTATAGAAGAAGTAGGGGTTGCCACGCTGATTATACGGGCCAAGACCTGCCCTTGACCTTCCTTTTTGATGTGAAGCTGTGACACAGAGATGTTGCAGAAACCCAGCACACAGTACTGTGTCTCACTGGGTGCACTGCATGTCCACAAGAGCAAGGGAATTTTCAAACAAAGTTCAGAGAGGCAGTAAAGAAAACTGCCACAGCCCCCTATCAGTTGTCCCTCAGTCTAGCCCCAGAGCTACTGCCATTTCTTATAGCGTTAGCAGTCCTCCACTCTCATTGTTGAAAGTTTACACACAAAAAGTAAAGGATAACGAAACTGTGGTTAAAGAATGAGTTATTTACGTTGCAGGAATGAATCCCACAGCACTTGAAATTTCCTGCATGAATACCTCCGCAGTCTCCCGCACACCGCGGGCCTGTTCCACGGTACATTCCAGGTCTGAGCTCTGGCAGCAAACGACAAGATATATTGCAACTTTGATTTAACGTGGATCTCATCTTTCAAAATCAAGGCTTGAAGCTTTCAATGCTGCAGGTTAAGCAGAAGGAATATTTTGTAGAAGATCCAAATCAGTTGATTCACTGCTGTTAAAAATCTTTCTTGTTCTTTTTTTTTTTAAGCAAACAAACAAACACAACAAAAAATCATCTTCTGAGTATCATAAAAGCTGAAGTTCTAGATTAGTTGACCACACAGAACTAAAGAATTAGACCAGCTGTGAGTTCCTATTCATCTTGTGTCGTTGGCAATAGTTAAAGACAATACTTAAAGACACCAGAAGACAAAAAAACATTTGAGATACTGTAGAAATGGGTTGATATGAAAATCCAGAGAGTAGATGTAATTTAAAATTATTTATTTTTAATATACTGGAATGCAGGTTCTTGAGATTATTTAGATCTGGCATGCTTGTACTACACCAGTGACTTTCTGCCAGGGCTGCCATTTCTTCTTTGTACTATTTTCCCCTTTTCTTTTTTTTTCTGCTTATATATTCAAGAAAACACAGAAGCTGGCAAGGAATGGATATGGTTACAGCCTGGGTCTGTGAATGGCTGACAAATGCCAGTTGACCTCCTCCAAATTTCTCTCCTAGCCTCTAATATAGCTGCACTCTTCACTCCAGATTGTCATGATAGACTCTCCGACATACATCCTGAGTCAAGGCTTTTTCCTTCAATAACTCCAAGGGAGAATTCCTATGCTTGTGTTGGCCTCCAGATGCCTTACAGTAAGCAAAGGAGATTCAGAAGAGAAGCGTGGGGGATCTCAGAGTTCACCAGACTGACTGCTGAGGCAGATGAGACTTTATCAGATTTCCTTTCTGAGGATGTTACTACAAGACAGAAGCACAACACTTATTTCACATCAGTAATTTGCTGTAGGTGTTTTCTGTGTGTGCAGCAAATGCATTTGTGCACCAATTAGTGCAGCAAATGCAGGTGCAGATTGGATGTACAGCAAATTCCATACCAATTCCAGCAAATTCCACAATTTCTACGCTAATCTCAAGAAAGGCATTTCTATTGGATGCTATTACGTTTGATTTGGCTGACTTTCAGCTTTGAAGTAAGGAAAAATATTCACCAAAACAGCTGGACAAGGGCCAGGTAACCCAGAACCTGCCACATTATTCAGAAGCGTACACTCACACCATCAGTTTTCAGTGGTTTCTCTGTATCTCTCCGGTGAACAAAAAGGTTTCCAAACTGACATACCGATGAATGTTTGCATAAGCTAATTCACACTGCAAAAACAATCTGGTATTATTGTTAAGTACAGATGGTAGGAAGTGAAATAACTGTAGTTTAAAAGACAAATGAATGTATCTTTAAGGTCTCCTCCAGCGAAAGTGATGCTAGGATTCTTTCAAACTGTGTTGAAATTAACTTTTCTTCTGTACCATTTACTTCGCTTGGAAATGCAAAAAAAGGAAAAAAAAAAAAACACAACTCAACATAAGAATGCTCTGAGTGGTATCCGGTACTAACCTGTATACAGAGCGATGACATCCCCTAATTATCATGCTTTGTGAATTTAAAAGTAAATACCGCTTAACCTAAACTACTTAATAAAAACAATCAGATTCTTGGAAAAAAAAAAAAAAGACAAATAGAAAAAAATGCTCTTTTAATGTAGCGGGAAGAATCATTGCTTATTGCAAATAAGAGCAAATATTGAATCTACAGCCTTTGCTTATTCACATAGATGGACTTTACAGAAGGTCCTTCAGACAATAGAGGCCGTATTGTTTACACAGAGAAAAGTGACAAAATAAGACTCGTTATACAAATAAATACATTTCCAAATATGTTTAAATCTCCAGTATGATTTAGCAACTATATTTTAATGTGTTTATTTAATAAAGGATGAAAATTATACTAGTCCTTACTTTTTCTATGGCCATCGCTTAAAATGTGGTAATAAACTTTTTTTTCCTTAAGTAAATTCCTGTGGAACGATTATTGTGCTTTAAAACTAGATCTACTTTTGGATGCTGAGAGCAAGGACATTAGAAAAAACAAGTCTATGGAACCTTAATAGGATAATTCCTAAAGGCAAGATGAACTAGACAACAATAAACAGAGCAAACTCTAAGTCACTGTCTGTGGAAAGATTGATAGGATATCTAGGAAATGTACAAATGGGCTGTCAAACACACAATCCTTCCTAAAAATTCTGTTACTGGAAGTGGGTGGAAGGTTTCACTATCAAACTTTTGCCTTCAGCTTCTCCATGTGAAGAACAAGCAGCGCAGCTTAAGGCAAAGAGAGATGACTGTGCATGCGTTATGCCTGCTAGCTGAATCCCAAATCTCACTTCCTAAAACATGAAGGCTTTTTGGTATTTCTTCTTGCAGGTATTGATCCATCCAGAGAGACCTGATGCAGTTTGCAATGATCTCAGGGCAAAGTGATGTAACTTTGCCAAACAGTAAATAAGAAGTAAATCTACAGAGAATGAAGCATGCAAATGGAAAAATAGCAACAGGCCCTCACCGTGCAATAATGTGTCCACAGAAAATAAGAATAACAAAATCAAATCCCACATGGAGAATACTTGATAGAAATTAGATTATAAGAACTGGTTGTGCAATGAAATCCTATTTATTTCTTCATTGCGTATACTTATTGCTTGGCAGTCACCAACTGATGAATACAACTGAATAGCTTAATTTCCCCCTCCCACCCTCCCCTTTTTCAAACCAGCACTTACCTTGCATTCCAAGATCATCGTTTTCCATTGAACACAATTATTTCTCCCCTTTCCCCACAAAAAGTCCAAAACAACAAGCTGCAGACAAGCAATTCTCACGATGGAGAGGATCAAAGCAACCTGCAAACACATTGCACTGACGATAACATTATTTTCCTGCCTGTATCTGTGAGGCCAACCCCTCCTGATGGCTGCTTGGACCACAGCTGATAAGGAGACTATGGAGCCTGGATAGCTCCACCAGCAATGGTGTAATTACCGCTGCTTCCCAATCCAGTTATTTGGGTTTTCTCAGATGGTTATAACCATTCTTTCTTATCACTGGCTAAAACAATCACTTAGGTGTATATATTCACACGCAATCTCCAGCCCTGACATCTGAAACAGAGCAGCTGCAAACCCTAATAGCAGGGCATGTAAGGCATTAATTTGCTGCCAGAAATCTACTTGTTACCACTAACATTTTTATTTATCATATTATAGTAATGTCCAGAGCATGTAACCAAGATCATGATCCCAGCAGGAAAAGCCTTGCACATTACTCATGAGAAGACTGTGTCTGCCCCTGAGTAATACATAAAATAAATGACTGAGATTGAAAACATGGTGAATTTCTGCAGCTAGCCTGTTCCTACAGTAAGCTAACCCCATAATTAAGTTGTATTTTTGAAATCCTGGTCCAGTGGCTCAGCCACAAAGCCATTTGATTCCCTCTAGTCGGTGGGTAAATTGCTGCCATTGTTATCTCCAGTTGGTTCAAAGAGTAAGGATGCCCCCAGAATCAGGTGAGTTTGGGACCCCCTAAAACTATCTCCAGTCTTTCTTAAGAGAAGGGAAAAGCTGAAAAAGGCTACTATCTCCCCTCTAGTCTCCTGTCCTCCTGGAAAGCACTGTACTCACAGCACATCCTCAGTGAGTGCTCACTTCAAGATGAGCCACATCTCTTGGCTGGACAGTGCCAAATGAAGCTCGAGTCCAGAGGAAGCTATACAAGGAAAGGGGGAAAATAAGAGGATTTCAACCACCTGAGTGGTGGTAAATGCTGGTAAATGCTCAAAGCAATCAGGTTTTGCTAGGACTTCATGCAGACTGGCTAGTTGTGCTTTACTGCAAATAATCCAGTCAATTAAAAATAGCTGTATTTCTATCTCAAAATCATTTTTTTTTTTTAATAGCAATAATATGAATATTTAAACCTATCACTGCTAAATAAAACTTGAGGTCATGGGAATTTTGCCAAGTTTTATGATATTTCCAGGGATGCTCAGACATTAATACAGGGTAGACTTATTAATACAGAGATTAAGTTTCAACTCAAATCCTTTCTTTAGTAGTTCCTGGCAAGCACACAAAGTTCTTAAGATTGATTTCACAGCAACCTCAACTGCTGCAAGACTTTCAGGCTGGCTATACAAAAGAAGCAAAAGAAACAATTTCTAAAGAAACTAACTTGAATTTGAAAATAAATGCTTTTTTCCAAGCTGAAAAACAAACATAAAAGCAAGCAGTGCTGCTGTAGGCACTGAAATAAGGACACGGAGATTCACCCAGACCAAAGCAGCGGGGCAGCTCTCTGACTGTGTGTCAGCACAACACAGTGCAACAGTACCCTGATTTGAACACTCCAAGCACTGCTGTCACACAAACAGATCACACATTGACAAACACTGGCATCTTTAATGCAAACTAAGTATCTGAAATGATTTTAGAAAATATTTTGGAATTTTATCTCAGCAATGCTGACCTCTGGCAGAAAAAATGATATTTATACGTATTACCTATGTTATACATATCAGACAAAAAATCCCTCATTGCAAAAAAAAAAAAAAAAAAAAAAGAAATGACTGGAAGAGGAGAAAGGAAGCTATAGAAAAAATAGCAAGGAAAGGAATAAGTAAAAAAGACAAAGAAAAAAAAATTAAAGGGAATGATGCCCCATAACATCTGTTTGAGAGAAAACCATCCAAAGAACAGTAGATGCCCAGACCCTCCATCAGCAGCACTTTCAGTTTTGGGGTCATTTCTGTTACAGATCACGCTGCTATGGGATGGTGCAACTTGCTCTAGATTCCACAAAGCACCTAGAATAATGTTCAGTCCCAGCTTGCGAGCAGTTCCACTGCAGTCAAATTTCTTGCGACTTCAAAAGGTGAGCATTTGCCTGAACTCTCTGTTGGATGAGTACCAGGGTGTAATATTGCTAATTGCAAATTCCTGAATATCCTGATTGAGGTCATGAAGGTATTTTTAAACATTGGCTTTAAAGCCCTTGCCCCCAATTAAGAAAGAATTAGTTTGGTTCTGGTTGCTTAAAGTCATGGAATCATCAGCAACACCCTCAACTCAAGCCACTTGTTTCACATTTTCACTCATCTATTCACAGTCAAGAGGACTTGAAACTTTTCAAAAAGTGAATGCACAGATTCTGATGTAGCCAGTCTTGGCCAATAGAGCTGGTGATAAAAAAAAAAAAAGGGCAAAAAAAAAAATAAAAAAATTATCCTATTACTCAGAATAAAAGCATGGGCAGTGACGAATTTGCATGCCCTCTGCACCTTGCTTATTTTAACCTTCAGGACAACTCTCTCTCTCATTTCTGCTCTCCCTTGATGACTTCACTGACCCAAATTGCCCAAGAATACCACCCTCTCGTTCTGGGGGACTCTTTTTGCAATAGGGAAGAAATGTAAACTCCATCTGGATGAAGGAGATCTCCTTTCCTTTCAGTATAGCCCTCATACTTATTTTGTCCCTGTCGGTTTTCATCTCACTTAAAATACAAGAAGTCTCTATTATAAACTGTTGCTTAAGTAGCCCTGGGAGCAGCCCAGTCCTCTGCCAGCTGCCACACACAGAGCTGAACTGGGAGAAACGTGCTTCAGCTGGTGAAACAGCTTCTGCTCTGACCTCATGGGAACCAAGTCCTGAGATTCCCATATCTGATTTAAAAGCCCTTTCATAGAGATTTTAATCAAACATTTTTAAACAGATCTCTTAATTCATTCCTAAATTACGAATAAAAGCAATCGGATAAAAATATACAGGAGATATGCCAAAGCAGAAGGAATAATTCCATTGGCCTTGAAATAGAGCTCTTTTACTGGAAACATTAGCAAGAGGACCATGTGTCATCACAAAAGAAAGGTGGTTTTTAAGATGCACTCTCTTCAGAACAGGTTCCATGTCTGTCCTCACTTACCACTTCATAAATAGAAAATTTCTTGGCTGCTAGCAGATGGGCAAAGGTCACCAAATGGGGACCTCATAAAATTAGTGCAATTCAGAAAATTAACAAGGATCTGAAGTAATTTCTTTCCGCAGTACACTGAGTATTCCAGAGCTGTTCCCTGTTAGCAAAAGGCTGCTAGAAAACAATAACCCAGAAAAAAAGACAAAAAAGACGTTCCCCTACCACTGCTGAAGTGGGTTATCAGCAAATAAACTTGGATATATTTTCCTTATGAATTAAATGAAACAGCTGACATCCTATGCTTACATATAGCCTTTCAAAGTTTCAGGTATTCAAAAGTAACTTGAGAGGGAGGTGGGGGGAACCATTAATTCACAGGTAAAGCAGCTCGACCACATTCCCCACCAATGGCATCAGAGCTTCTTCAGGAATTACCAGGAAAAAACGACAAAACATTTCAAAAAATAAAAAAATCAGTGACTAAAACAAGGATCATAAATCCTTATTTTGGCATCTTGCTATTTGTAGTCTATGATCAAAATAAGGTTTTCCTATTTTTAAACTGAAAAGAGATATTTTAATTCATTTTCACCATAAAAATAATTAGAAAACTTGAAAGGAGAGCAAAACAAAAATAAAGCGACAAAAAGAAAGTCTCTCATATTACTACCCACTCGTGCATACACAGTCTTTTGTTCATAATGATTAATTATATTTTCTCATATAAGATAGCATGAAAAAAAGTTCACTTTTAACATCCTGAGTATACATGAAACACCCTCAATCTTTTGCCTGCTTTTCTGCCCTCACCTTCTTTTCAGTAAACAAACCAATCTTCCACAGTCTGTCCTCACTAGACATTTCCTGTTATCTGCTGCCCATTTTCAAATTACGGCCACAATGATTCTGACCTTATCCCCGAGAAAGTTTACGGGAATTACTTTTCCTGAGGAGGAGGAACATTCTTCTGTCATCCTCAAAACCATCAGTTACATGGGTTTGGTTGAATACAACAGAATAATCAGCTTTTGGACAGAGTTCAGGCATCAACAATTTTAATTTGGAAATAAGCTTTTAAAACATTTCTGAGTAACTGGAAACAGCCTGTTAGAATGGCAGCAGCTATGCCACGTTAGCTGTAGCAGACATCGCTACTTCCACGACAGCAAATGTTGCATTAATGGGTATTAAACTGACATGATACAGACATCCAAAAACAAAGTTCAAGCACTCAGGCTGTGCTTGCAGGATAGGCTGTGCCCTTCAGTGATCTATGTTCATCAGTGACAGATTGTTGAAGATGGGAACTACTAATTGAAAGCTGCTCCTGTCCTGCACTGACTGAGCTCTGGTCCAGGAATGCTACCAGATTCTTGTTCTTCCTTTACCTGTTCCCCTAAAATTGCATTTAATCGGCACACAGAAAGCACGCTTATTTAAACGAGAGTGTGTATTTAAAGGCGACCTTGCTTGGGGTCTGCGTGCTTGGGAGTTGTCACAATAATAGACTTCAAGCCAAAACACAGCAACATTATAATTGATCAGGTCAAAACTCGAGAGCCTACATTACCTGCAGCAAGGGCCAGAGGGATATCATCTCATAGAAAACGGTTTGCAAGAACTTCTCCTGGCAAAAGTTAGACTTGCAATGCAAAGAAAAGCACAAAGTCCTGCTGAAGCCTTAAGCCAAATATACTAGATGGTCATATTCAGAAGTTTTCCTGAACTGCATCCTGCATTCATTACTAACATAAATCGTTAAAACATCTTCCAGTGAATCTGGATTTTTTGACCAAACCATTTTTTTTTTCCTTTTTAGTATAATTGTCTTCTGCTGTTGGCAAAAATAGAATTCCTTCACTCGCTACTTACTGCACAGAAACTGAGGAATTTCATGCTTCCAGCAAAGGTTGGTTGCCATTAAGATGTTTGCAGTAATGTAGATTCATCACTTTTCTACGTTACAGATTTTAAAGAGGAAAAAAAAAATATTTAGACTGCAAATACTTAATCTCATCATCAGAACAAGGGAAAATATGATCAAAGTGTAACAACTGAATGATAAAGTAGCATTTTTAAAGACTATTATCTAAAGATTTTTCCCCCTGACTCAAAGCCTCTCTTTAAAAGGACATTTATGATCGAGAAGCAGTTTGTGCTCTGACTCAGAACAAATGACAGCACAGGTTATCCATTCTCATAATGGCTGTCAGATCAAATCTGTTCAATTTTCTTCTACATTTTTTTCCTTCTAGCAACTCATACAAGCTCAGTCAAAGATCTTAATAACGATCACCAGTAATAAAAAATGAAAGTTTGTTAGCTACTTTAGTGATGATGTATGGGACAGAGAAGAATTTCCTGCTGCGTTCCATTAGGGGAACATGTACTATTCAACAAGAATTAGTGACATCTCTACCTTTTTCCACAGTTAGTAGATAACCACGCAAAGCCAGAGAGCAGACCTGTTTAACATAAAGATGATCTTTTACACAGCCCTTTCCTGACACGAACTGAACTTTTCCATCACACATTAACTAGCAAGGGTAAAACAAACAACAGCACAGGGGAAAGAAGACAGTTCTGCCTTCTCATTGAGAAGGTTTTCACTTACACCTTCCCACGCCTCCCAGCTCCCCAGCTCTCTGGGGGAAAATACGTGATGCTCTCATGGAGCTCAGCAAGCCAGGGACATGAAGCTTCACAGCAGCTCTCAGTAAGCCCAGCTTCACTGACTTCAATCAAGTGAAGATTTTCATCAGCTGAGGAACTGGTCTGACCTGCATAGAACAGACTACCATGCACAATAAAAGCCCAAGGGCTGAAACACTCTGAAATCCAAGCATCCACGCACAAGAGGTGAAATCCTAGTGCCTTTCAAATTTACAGCAAATTTCCATGGACTTCAGCATGGCATGAACATTCCTGGTGTCAGACTGGAGGGTAATTCATTGGCATCACCGCAGCTACACTGATTTATTCCCGTTTAGGTTCGGTCCTTAAATTTAGGAGGTTGCAGAGCATATATTCAGGGCCTAATCCATTATAATGGCATGTGGAAGTGGAAGAAATGAAAGCAGCATAAATGAAGATTTTATCATTTAAATAAAATTGAGGGCTGTTATTTTTTATATATTTGTTTCAGTTATCGTTTATTTCTTACCTCACAGTTACAAGCAAGCTATTGTTCAACTTCAGTTCTCTCAGATTAGGTAGATAGGCACCTACGGGATGAGAATAAAGAATCATTTTGCATACCTGGTAGTAAAATAAAGGAAAGTTCTGACAGTTACATGCTGAAACCTCTCATTTTACATGCATTTTCTGCCAGATTTGTGCTGGACCTCTTCTAAGAAAATTAATGAGATTATTTCACTCAGGAAATACTCCATCCTTTGCATTTTTGCAACAGATACGTTGGTTTGACTACCAAATTATCATTTTTGGAACCCCTTTCTGACAATTCTGATACAGCACCTTTCCAAAGAGAAAACAACAAAAACTGGCTTCATGGTGACTTTTTTTTTTTTGGTTCTGATTCATAATCCTTGTTGTTCAACTATTCAACTACAGAATTTTCATACCTATGAAAAACTCAGAACTCTTTTGTTATTATTTTCATTCATGTCTTCCCATGAAGCAATTTCTTTTTTTTTGGTTGCTCATACACATATCTCTGAACCAAAATCACACACCAAATCCCTCCAAGCTCAGATTAATTTGTATATAATCTCAAATCACAGGAAACGTTTGCTATTGACAACGGCAAACTTTTACCCATTCCCATTAGCAGAGTTTACCCCTGGCAAGAACCCTCCAGTTTAATATGTCACCATGAAGAGGCAGCACCATTTTTAGACAGACTGGACTGTTACTAAGACACTAGAGTCTGTTCTTAAATATTTTTATAAGCCCTCTCATTAATCTCTGTCTGGCAAGGATGATTTAGCAGTGTCCACAAGAAGGACGTTCTAGCTCTAGCCCTTTGCAAAGGATCAAAAAGAGAATAAAAACAAAGAAAAAAAAAAAAGGGAGTGGGATCTCAAAAGCAAACAAAGAAGGTCACGTTGTTCACTCCATTTCCCCAAACAGGACAACATTGTTGATGGCAAAAACATTTTAATAAATCATGTTTCAGAAGAAGTATTATCTTTATCTAATGCTATTTGGGAGTGATTATAATCCACATATTGAATTTCATGCTATACTGGAAACATTTAACTTCGTTTCTTTGCAAAGCTCTTCAGAAAATACTAAAAATACAAAACACATTGTGCAGTTTTTAGCCTTATTTTTAATCATTTTCCATAATACATAAAAATTAGAGTACAAATTATAAACACACCATCCCATCCTGCAAGGCATATGCTTTCATGTTGAGCAAGTTTTTATAAAGTATGGCAACAAAATACCTCAGAGTCCTGACAGAGGCGATACTAATATCCCTGTTAATTATTCACAGCAGTCATATACACTATAGAAGCAAAGATTTCTGTAGAAATAATCCATGTGCTAAGAAAGACCTCACAGGAAAAAAATAATAATAAAAAAAATTCAAGATCTAGATGATTAAGAAAAATTGCTATCACATTACTGATAGGAAACCTGAAGCCCAGAGAGATTAATAGACTTTTCCTGAAGCATTTCAGGAAAGAACAAGATGGATCTAGCCTCTTCAGTCCCAGAACAGCAGTGGGTAAAGCCTTGCCACACATTCAGCCAGTGAGGTTCAAGAAAAAGTTATTGCAAAATATTAAAAAGCAAAATAACACAAAGCAAACAGGTTTTAAAAAATGGTATTAAGCAGAAGATTTGACTAAGAAGTCAAGAAGAGTAGCTCAAGAGAAACTGAGAGACTTACTCAAGAAAAAAAGCTTTCTACTGAATATATTTAGGGTTGGTTCAGGAAAAAAAAAAACTATTAGAAGACTCAAACAGGCGGTGGGGTGTGGCAGGCAGCGTTACAGACTGAAGAGACAATTTTCACATCTGGTTATATCATTACTGTAACATGATCCCCCATCTCGGACATTTTCTTGTATTTTGGCGTAAGCTACCCCTGGGAACTTGTAGAGAGTGTTAAACCCTAACAGGCTGTTTAGTCAACTAAAGTAAAAGTATACTGTGAGCAGTGGTGCAAAAATCTGCCACCAAGACTTGAACAATATATTTTTCCAGCTCCACTGGTTCTGCCCTCTTTTAAGTTTTCTATTAGATACATAAATGTTCTGCAGTGCTAAAAATCAGTGACTGATTTTGTTTGTTTGCTTTTTTTGCTTGGTTTGGTTTTTGTGTTCCAATTCCTTGCATACAGACTGGAGAACAGAAGATTAAGATACAGAGAAAAAAGCGTAAAAGAAAAATGACAAGATAAGAGTCCTATACAAACACAAGAACATACTTCTAATTTTTTTAATTTTAACCCTCAGGACATCTTTCCTGAGAGCAAGGATACAATTAGTTCTTATATTAATATAAAGATACCCTAAAATATCAACGTTATTAGCTTTAAATATTGACAATTAATGTATGAACAACATATTCCTCATTCTGAGCTGTGTTCCTACTATGTAATTTAAATTCTAAACAATAGACTCACCCACAAAAATGCTGGTGACCACAGTACTGGTGTGAATATCTGAGAATACAGAATGGCTAGCAATGCTCTCTCTTCTGTTTTCAATTCCCTTTCACTAGCCTTTTGCTATGTGGCTTTGGCATTAGTAACCAGCAACAATGCACAAGTATTAAACTATGCAACCGTACTATCCCAGAGGAGCAAAAAAGAAAATGAGGAGTCAAAAGAAATCAAAGTGTAAGGTAGGTGCTTGACACCGTTTTCTTTGAAACAAAAGAAAACAAAACCACACCTACTAAAAAACCAACCAGCCAACAACAAAAGCAAGCAAACCAACAAAAAACAGCACTAAAATTGAAGTAGTACCCAGAATGTTTTCACGAAAATTAGTTTGGTTCATCAACACAATGTGCATTCCTGAGGTAAAGCCTAATTACTCTCTAAGACGAATCTTCTCCTGCGAACACCTACCTCAGAGCTGCTATATTTAGGTCCAGAGACGGCAATTCTCAGATTACTAACTACACTGCTGAATAAAAGTGATACATGCACACTCAAAAGCATTGCCTTAAGTGATACACTTCACAAGCAGAGTAGTAATGAAGATATCCTTCTGAGCTGCCTTAGTATAGCAGGTGACATTTATATAACTAATTAGGAGTAACAAGAAAGCAGGCAAGACGCTGGTTTAATTACGCTCTAGAAGCTACAATACCTATAATAATTACACTCGTTGTTTATATTGCAATTTATTCTTCAGGCAACACCATGTATATTGTTTTTCTATTAGCAAAAACTCATCCTGGCGTGACTTGCTAAGCCTCCTGGAGTATGACCTACTGCAAAATATATGCAAAAGAAATGACTGGCAAATGCTGGCTTTGGCATCAGGGAACCTGGGTGTTTTGTTGATGTTACAGTACAGAACAAGCATGTGAACTCGGGCTGCACTTTTCCAGCAACAGCAACCTGATATGTAAATTAAGCAGGCTATTTAATTCACTTCAGTTGTGTTTGATCAAGTTACATCACCTTGATGTTACTCCCATGTACTTCTAAGCGTGCCTTTTTGCATGTTTCTGGCGGGAAACGGACAATATCGCTGGAGATAAGACTGCAGCAGCTGCAGACAAACCCAAGCTAGCTGCAGTCTAGCTACCTGAGATTACAACCTCACAAAACAAGGCATCAGCATAGGGTTTAACATGAATTCACTGCTGGGTGTATTTCTGATTCCTGGAGAGGTTGTCTAAGCCCTGTGCTGTTGCATCTCCTCAGTGAAGCTTGTTAATACCAGCTCAATTAAAGGCAGCTTGGGCAGGAACACATGCTGGAGCCGTGCCTGCAGCCTCGGTGCTGGCCTGCCCCAGGTGCTGCCAACGCCTGCCGATGGACATCTTCTGCCTTTGCCTCTTGCAGAGAAACACTGACAAATAGAACAGACGGAAACAGATAAGGCAACCCTGAATGAAAAGTAACATATGCCTATTTCCGAACCTTTAGCAGAGCTTTTCCTTGATAAAATGCTTTCTGCCGAGCAGCAAGAGAGTCTTCTGCAGTCCCCTCGCAGCAGAAACCAGCTGCCTCACCAAAGGGAAGCAGCGGTCTCCAGACACATAATCAACTTAGACTGGCTGCCAGAAGGCAACAATTGAATAAGTACCAGGGAACAGCATTGTGGGTAACTTGATTTGTACCTATTAAAATCACTTAGAAATAAGAGAACTATGTAGTGTCTTAAATGACTATATCCCACCATTACTTTCAACAGGGATTTCTATGAGCTGGTCATGAAAACGGTCCCAGATCTGTCAGCAATCAGAACTGAAGGGATAAGCTAATAAAAAGGAAACAGCCCATCTGTTTGAGTATAAGCTGAAGCCTACATGCAGTTCGAGAACACAGAAGTAAATCCAAATTCCACAGAGCTGGATATATGACTTGCCAGGGAGGTTCAATGTTGTGCCTGTCACTCAGCAAGGTGCACTGAAAACAAATAGCTAGAGATTTCAGCAATTGCCCCCAACCCCACTAAGACTCAATTTCAAGTTCTGGCACGAAGCCTTTCGTTATTCTAATACTGATCACATGAGAACATTTTCACATCAGTCTTTCAGTGTTTCAGCCCACACCCCGTCCCTAAGAAATATAACCGTTCCTTCCTGCTACGTCATGCCGTCGGGGAAAGGCTGTCCTGGCAAACTGGGAAAGGTTGACAGGATTACACTTTAAAGCTCATCACATCTCATTAGTGGAATACTTATAAGAAAAACAACAAGTTTTAAATCACGTTGGAAATTTTGCTAAGGAGATGCAGGCCTTCGGTGCTTGTGATACAATCTGTGCATCGCCAAGAAGTTTAAAACATTTCTCGAGTGAAAATTTCTATCCAAATTTGGGATTCGAGAGCTACGAGGTTCCAGGGAGTTACGTGCATTCTAGTAACTGGTTCAGTGTCCCGGTGGAGATCAGTGACGAGTGGTGTTCCTCACGGGTCAATACTGGGACCAGCACTGTTTAACATCTTTGCTGGTGACATGGACAGTGGGATGGAGTGCAGCCTCAGCAAGTCTGCTGATGACACCAAGCTGTGTGGTGTGGTGAAGGGACACGGAGGGACACTTTTTTATTTATTTTTTATTTTTTTACTTCTTTTGTAAAAGTTGTAAAAACCTATCCAAAGGAGCAGAAAGGGAATAATTCCAGTAATGGAAAGGAAAGGGAAGTATGGAGGACACATGAAAAATAGAGATCAGAAACATGTAAATCTTTTTTTTTTGTTTGTTCTTCTACTATAGTAATACTTCAGAAAGTCTACAAGATTGAGTGCAGTATGTTTGTATGAGCACATAACGAATAAGAGGCAGTAAGGCAAAAGTTCAAAAGAAGAAATGGAGAGGACTACCTATTTAAGATAATCACACAACACAGAAGTCACAGATAAGGTAAGACATTTTGCTAGCTTGTAACATCTGATGTAAAATGACATAGGAATGGGAGCACCACTTTGGAGCATTAGTAGAAAGAGCCTAATAAGATTTTCTTATCAACTGGAGGAAACATGACTCAACTGATCATGAACTCTGAAAGAAACAGATGTAATTTACCTTAAATTACCAACTGCTTATCATAAAGAGACCTATTTACAAAATAAACTGAATAACCAATATAAAGTGGCATGTACAATGCAAGACATACCCTCTCCTCCCCCCTCCCCCCCCATTGCACTTGCTTTCCCCGTTCTTCATAAATGGTCATCAAAAGGCCCACAAAAGCTGTTTGGCTGTTACGTTATAGTCACTTGCATACCTTGGTGGTCTGCATGGGAAAATGAACTGCTTGTCTGAAAATACCAGCACCCACTTTTGGGGGTGTGACTCCCTTTGGCACATAAAATATTACCCTGCAGTAGTTACTCAGCTTCGATGTAGCTGAAGATGGACTTGGCTGTGATGAGAGCCTACACGTTGCTGACAGAAATGACTGCCAGTACTGGAAGAAATAAATCTTTCATATACTAAGTGTTAACTCTGCTATAGCAGGAATTCCTTCAGTACTTCCTTACTTCTCCAGTGCAGAGATGATGACACAGAGACAAATCACAGGCATTAGGGCCTCCTGGGGCTCATCAAATGATGTGTCTAGAGGAGCTTCCTCAGGCACAATCGCCAGCACAGCTTGATGAGGCAGTGCAGGAAGCAAACATAGGCTGCTGCAAATATTAGCAGCCTGATACTACTAGCGGCAGGGGAATGAATCTTCCAGTGGAGACAATCTGAACTTTGGCTATTCTGTCTTGCTTGAGTAGCATCAAGTACTCTAGAGGGCAAGGTAATCAGTAAATGCTCATTTAAGGCTTAGAGGCATGTCATTGGTGAGGACTTTGTTCAAATTAATTGGTGTTAGACAGAAGTGGTGTCACTCATCCCATTGCTGTAGTGTTCAGTCCTATGCAGTGCCTCACAGAAGAAAACAGTGATCAAGAAGTGAGCGATACAGGGGTGATTGCGTTTCAAGAACTCTCTAGCAGGACAGTACTTTACACTGGCTGTTGATTTCTAAGTCCCCAGTCCTGCTAAGATACAATAAAGGAAAATTTGAGAAAGTAAGCAGAGGATAAATTGTTTTCTTACCAAAGTTCCCCAAGCTGTTCTCTCTTGTATCTACTCGTATCTCTAGGGCCTTCACTTGCTGCAGATCATCTACCCCCGTCAAAGCTTTCTGTAAAGATAAGCAGAGATTTCTGTGTATTCTCATGAAAGAAAAACAGATACAGGAGCAAAAAGGTGTACAAAGGCTTTCAAGTAGTGCTGCGTCAGCATGTGCTCCAGGTCAAAATGGCTAGATGTGTGATCACATTAAAATAAATTTATCATTAAAAGATGTTTCTTTCTAGTAGCTCTGAATTATTCCAGTATCATGTAAATTCTGCATTGCTCACAGAATCAAGGCTGAGCATTATATTCAAGCTGCAAAACAAAAAAGACCTACATGCCAATTAAATTCATTTGAACTACATGACCATAGCTTAAAACTTGCGTAAATCTTGTAAAAACTTGCAAATCTTGTACTAATCTTCAGCAGATAAGGAATGTGATCATAGTGTCTTCTCTAATCAAGAAGGTGCTAGATAGTAAAACTCAGTAAAAGGCTAAGCAACGTGTTTTGATCAGAAACTATCATAAGAAAACACAATTTTAGCTCAAGATGGTCTTAAAAGGCTTACTTTTCTGATAGAACACAACAGTAATTACAAGAATTACAATTTTCTTTAAAGAGAGTTAGGCAATGTCAGTGGAAGCCTCCATAATCTTTTGTTTTTGCAAAACCTTTGTGATATGGTCAACCACTGCAGTAACCAAGGGTGTGTGTGAATGCAACTCACCATCACAGGTTGTTTCCTTAAATATCCCGAAGCTGGCATTGACACATACATTCAGATTTTGCTCTGTATTTGATATAGGGTCAGTTGAGACTACCTGTTCTCTAGCTTAATCACAACAAATGATAAAGAGAGCCTTGAACCAAAATCCTGGCGTGCCACTTTCCAAAGGAAAAGCCTGAGAGAGCTCACTCCGTAACGTGAGCTACTTGGCAAAGGTAAGCATGAGGACAGAAACAAGCAGGAATAATTCACAGAGGAGAGAGGGAAGCTCTAGGGCAGCCAACGAAAACTGCAGTGAAGTCCTACGGTCCCAGGCTGCAATTCCACAAGCAGTTGAAACCATCTCGTGTTACCACTGCCAGCGGGTTGCTCTCATCCCATTCCCTCTTTTCTTCCCCACTACGTATCCCACCGCTTCATTTGCATCAGCTTCGGGTGCTCAGTGAATCCTTGAACCAATTTAATTAAATAGGCCAGGAGGGAACTCTGCCCCTTTTTCCTGATGGGTTAGTGGTTCATGGAAGGGTCTGAAATACTCCAGAGAGATGAGAACAAGGCTTTAGGTCACCGTAACTGCCTGAAAGAGCTGAGGCTATAGATAGTGAAACAGCTGCTAGATTTTCACCTTCTGTGCCAGAAGAGTTAGGACTTAGAGCTAAAAAAGTCTGCTTCAAAGAAATGGCTGATTTTGGTATCAGTTTCTCCTCAGTATTGCAATCAAGAACACAGGAGGCAAGGCGTATTGCCACCTGCCTTTTGCCACTCTGTTGAATGACTTTGTTCCTTCACATTAAATAATCTCTACCTATGGGAGATAAATTTTCTTACTATTAGGAAGTTACAACATACTTTAGCTTGTTTTCATCTGGAGACCAACACTAATAAGGGGGAAATGATTCATTAGAAGAGAATGTGTGTAGGACCACCTCTGTTTATGAGTTTTGGGAGGAAAAAATAACCACAAGAACATCCAGTTCATTTTTGTAGGGAGAAAGGGCAGTTGCAACATTCCCGCTCATCAAGTAAAATCTGTATTGCTCACAAGTGACTGCAATTTCATTCACTCAAATGGCTCCACATCCCCTAACAAACAAAGGACCAAAACACAGTCTGAGTGGAGCTGAGATGACAGTTTAGAAGGGCATGGTTTCCTGAAACAGCTGAGCATCCCTCCTTGAAAACCTGGCTCCCTCTGTGAGGCCTTGAGTTGGACTCCGGAGAAACAGAATTATCCAAAATCTTCATCTGCTCCTGAATCACCTTTAAAACATTGTGTTTAAAAATATTTTTAATATGATTTTTTACACTGTGATTTTAAGCAGGCTGAGCCTAAGAAAGTTTCTGGACTTTCTTGCCACCACACCAGAGCATAAGAAACAAAGGTCGGAGGCGAAAACTTGACAGAGCTCAGCAGCATCCCGAAATTTACTTTCTATCCCCAGGCGCAGCCCCCAGAAGAACTGTTTTTCTCCTGCAGAGAAGGCAAGCTTACCAGCTACAGACAGTTTTCTCCCCCAAGTAAACACAAGGTCCTTCACTGCAAGCCATATTTTGCAGCAATCCTTTTCAGCAGATGACAGTTTGTCATTTAGCATGAGAGCTCGTGAGAAATGAGAGCTAGCTGACATCCTGGCACACAACCATGCACTTGAATTGCTGAACTTAGATGCAAACTTATTGTCATTAAAAGCAACTCCTGAAAAAACACCTCCCCCATCCCCATCAAAATAGCCTTAATACCTACTTTCCTAAAAGACAGCATAGAAAGAGGTCTTTTTTCTCCTTTTCCTCTTCCATATCCACCATTTATTTGTACTTTCCCCCCTGGCTGAGAGAGGAGTCCCTTAGTGCATCAATATTTAGTGCTGCAACAGGCAGAGCTACTGCTCCAACGCTGTAAAAGGTTATTAGCTGCCATCAGCAGCCCTTTGAACTATTGATAGCTGCTTGAAGCATGCGTTAAGCAGATGCAACAGGCTCCACGTGTTCACAGCCTCCACTTCCCCGGTCTGCTTTTCCAACCACCTCCATGAAAAACATTGTCCTTCTGCCCACTGATGCTGAGGAGATTCTCGAAGAGCTTGGATTTGCCAGGCTGTGGGATGCAAAAGCTATCACAGCACGTGAAGGAAAGACAAAAAGCTCTCAGGTTGAGGATATGAGCTCCCTTCAAGGCACTAGAAGCACAAGAACCCCAGGTGTGACTGCAAGCTGCTTAGCAAGCAGAAGGTCAGGGCAGCAGTTGAAGAGAAGGCTGCATGGTGAGCAGCTCCTGGGGTGGGCAGTTAGGGCATTCCTACTCCCCAGACCCCTTTCTTGGCATACTGGTGCAGCTGGACAGGTCTCGGATGTCACAGCTAAAAGTCTGGCACCGGGAACGGAGGAGATTAAGGCAAGGACATGGAAACATTTAAAATACAAAGATAATAAGCATCTCCCTTTTATACTGCTGTTTACCGTCAAGCACAGGGATCTGCAGCAAAATCTAAAAGGAAGGATATTTGGGAGGAATTTTACTGCTATTAGGTTGTAAAAAAATCACAGCCAAACACACTGACAAGGATGAGCTGCTTGGACAGAGACGTCTGGCACCACGTGAGTAAAGGTGCTGCTAAGGCACTGAGCAGCTCTTCACTCCTAGGGCCGTGCCAGGTCTAGGACAAGCTCCTGCCCTAATTCAGAAGTGTCCCACTGTGGCTTCAAGCCCTGACCGCCTGCCCAAAGCTCCAAAGGCTGCTTTGACAGCCAGCAACAGAAGGTTTCCCTGCTTGTGCTGCAGGAATGCTTACAGACATGAAGGCGCTGTGCCATCTAGGGATTTCTTGTGTTGTTTACAGCTGCAGCAAGGGACTGAGGATCTACTCAAGGCAGAGAGCTGGATATACTCAGAGTTATTTTACAGCAGAAAAATGTCTGGAAAAAAAAAAAAAAATTCAGGTTGATTGCTAGAGTCCAGAGAGAGTTCTGCCTGCCACCTGCCTACTAAGGTGAGTATTGGTTAGACAGAGAAGGCAGATGTTTTCTGAAGAATCAAATACCGAAATCTTTCTTGCACCTGATGTTCCCAAAGGTGGCCTGACACCTTGATTCTGTGCCGCGAGTGTTCTACTCCACCCTAAATCTTCTTATTTGAAAGGATGAATTTCCACGGAAAAGCAATGCACAATTCTTCAAAGACTAAATGAGAAGTGAAACAAAGATGGACAAAGTTCACTTTACATTTCTGTACCTCATTCAAAATAAGAGGAAAACTCTTTTGCATGAGATCATGTGAAAGCTATTGGTAAATAATTTTGCCAGTATTTTATGAAGCAACTCCTTCACTGCTCACAAACCTCTCTCATTGTGCAAAATGTCTGGCCAATATCTAACTGGAGAGCATGTTTGGAAAGCTCTTCTTCTGACTGACAAGAAAAGACGTAAGTATTCTGTGAAAAACTGTAAGTGAAAAATGTTTCTGTGTTTGCAGAGCTTCCCAACTGGCAGAACAGGCACCTGGGGATGCAGGGAAATCTGGTTCAAGTCCCACTTGCACCTCTCTGTAAATTCCTTAATTGGCAAATAATATCTGTTCAATTAAAGCTGGTGTATACAGCTGATTTCTTCGCTCTTCCCCAGATTTTTCACATACTCTAAGAAAAGTAGATATGTTGCTGAAGAGCATGTTGCGTGCAGCTGTCAGAGAAGCATTTCCAGCTGTGCGTTTATTTTGCTGATCTTGGTTAATTTGGCTAGCGCAGGAATTCCTGAGTGGTGAGCTTATTTTCTTTTAGTACTACACCTGTATGCAAATACTAGATTCATGTCGATTCATGCGTTCACTGCTTTTACAGGGATTTAATTTCTAATTCCCAATCCAAGTATAATCTCTTCCTGCACAAAAAATAAAATAAATAAATGTTGCTACAAGTACAACAACATATTTCTTCTGAGAAGAAAATTGCTAGGCCATTAGTGAGGTTTTAAGTATTTCTAAGTCAAGAGATTTTCAATGAAAGGGAACAGAACTTCTCTGTGGTCCTACATATAATCTTCCTTTAAAAATGGTTACATGCTGCAGATGGCTGTAATTACAATATTTAGGTTTATTTCACTGCTTTTTGGATATACGTACAAAGACACACTTCTCCCGGCTCAGATGAAGAGATTAGCCAGGCATGCAGTCTGTGATGAACAGGGATCTCCTTGGCTAGTACAAAAAGGGTAGGTGAGGATAATAATTGTGAAGTTTAATTGTTGATGGATGGATCAGTAAAGATGTCTTTTCTCCCATACTGCAGCCCTCAAGTCATGGAAATGGTTCTGTGTGCTCAAGGGACAAGATACCTGCCTTGTCCTGCCAGTCAGTCCAGCTCCTGACCCATGCTGGGGATTCACAGTACTGACACCTTTTAATTTAAAAACAAAACAAAACAAAACACTATTAAGGGTCCGATGCTACAGGCTGCTAAGCAATCTCTCTCTAACTATCACAATTTAAGAGGAGAGATACTCCTAACATCAATTTTTGCTTCAAATTTGTTCAAGGATTTACTTTCCCTCACACAGATACACCATACGCTAATACTAATTCTTATTCCTATCTAGCAATTAGGTGCATAGCAAGTGGCTGCAACCATTATTTCAATGTAGTGTCACCACTCAGCAGTCAAGGCTCCGTTCCGTGATTTTGTTAGCTGAGCAGCTGTTACTATATGCAAACGAAAATCTGTTTGTTACAACATATGTGTACATAAAGACTGCTGGTGTGGTAATTTGGACATAAAACATGGGAATTTAAGTAGCAGGATGAGCACTCTCATATACAAGCCTTCACTGTAGTGAAGGTAGGAAGAACATTCCAAAGGAAAGCTCTGAAACTAAATGAGGCTTTGTAGCTTCTTTCCTATTCACAATATTATGTTTAATACTACCTTGAGCAATCTGATCTAATTTTGAAACTAGCTGTGTTTGTAGTAGGTTGAAGTAGAAGACCTCCAGAGGTCCCTTTGAAGCTTTTTTTTTTTCTTTTTTCTTTTTTCTTTTTTTTAAATGTTAGCTTTGAATGATTACCCAATTCTAATGAAGGAGTCAGAAGATCCAAATTAAATCAGTTACGTCCATCTTGTTGACTCCATGTATGAAAAGTTAGCAAAATTTTGCACTTGCTCCCTTGATTCCAGTTTCTTCTCAAACTCGCTTAGCTTACAACTGCGAGGAAAACTTTCTGCCAAGGAAAAAAAGGAAGTGATTGAGTAATTTCGGTAAGAATCCAATCTGTTGTTCCAGGACCCTCCAGGATTTTCTTCTCCCCATGAGGATGAGTGCATACCATATGAAATACACCCAAACCTCCTGAGCAACAAAACTAAACAGCACTTCCGAACACGTGTTCCTAAGTTTAAAAAGCATGATTAATTGGAGCAGGATCAATAAATAGTGAAATAAGAAGAATGTTTCCTTTGTTCTCTGAAGATCACATACAAACCATGATGATAAGACAAGTTCAAGAATGGAAGCAATTACTTTTGATAACGTGACAGTATCTGGAAGATGATTTTACCCTGTAGGACGAGTTTAATCTGAGAAGCTGAATACTTCTTGCAGAAGTCAGGAAAAGAGCCTTCCTTTGCACAACACAGGGAACAGAGATGAGGGTTAATAGTTAAAAATCTGAGTCAAGACAGGTGGAACTCTTAATTTCAGTTCCTCCATACTTAATGAGAAATCTATGCCACAACCTCAATAAAATTGAAAACTAATTGCAGTATATTCTCCATTAATAACCAGTTTTCAGAACGAAGGGAAAATGGGGAAGAGTTTGCTCACCCTATATTATGAGAGAGAATCACAGTGTTCTGTACCATATGAGAATAACACAAGCACAACACAAAGCAGAGGTAAAGAAGGGAGCTGGAAATATTAATAGCACATGTACAAATGGGAAAGCAAGAGAAACTACTGATATAGATGAAGATTAAACAGCACAACAGAAAATTGGTATTGATACCAGCAGAAAGCATAAAAAAGAACAGCTAATGATACCAACCCTTGCATCAAATAACCTGTAGCTTGGATGAAGAGTATTCAGACACAAAAGGCCACAGTGTGACATGACAGCAGGAGAGGTACTAGCAAGCAAAAAACTACAGAAGATGTTATTAACCTGACTAGAATATGGAATCACACAGAACTTGTGAACAAGCATAAGATTTAAGCACGGTGACTGTCTGCTGTGGAGAAGAGCAAAATGGGCAAGGGACCTACAGCTTTGGAGTAGTGGTCTGTCTCATGTGCTTTGACGTTCAACGCAGCAAAAAAAAGAAAGGAAAAAGCATTTAAAAAAAAAGAATTATTTTAGGCCAAGCTCTCCTCTGACGACTGGAAAAAAAAGTGAAGAAATACACACACACACCTTTTTGAAAGTCCTTAGTAATGGAGACTGCTAGTGGAGAATAATAATTCCTTTAGTAAATGGAGACTGCTACTGCTGTCCCTCTGGAAAAAGGACAAAATGAGTAAAATATGCAGGTACAGACAGGGCCTATGTCCTTATCTGAATGTGAAATAATTTAACTTTAATGAGCATGTATTTTAAAAATCTATTAGCTCCTTCTTAGAGCACTTCAGTGAAAACAATCAATAACTTTAAAATATTCACAACTAAAAGACAACCAAGAAGATATTGTAAAAGTGTGTTGATTCAAGCAGAGCGTCCTTTCAAACCATTTGCTTATCAATGGCATGTGGTTCCTTTAAAATTACGCACGTGATTTTTTTTTTCCAGATTGAAGTGTTTGAAAAGTATCTCTATTTTTACATTTGAAAGTGCAGAGGAAGTAAATTTATGGAAGCAGCAGTTTCAATTTGATCAACATAAAGGTCAAAGAATAGATAAATTGGAAATGTTATTAAAACAAGCTATAAACATTGTTAATGTTTCCTTGACAATGTCATATTTCTTCTCTCAACAGGAAGTATCCCAGCTATGCCAACACAAATGTCAGGTTCCAGGGCCAGGAGATAACTGTGTCCAGAAAAATTAGTAGGACAGTATGCATCCATTTAGAAGTCTTTGTAAGTGAATTCCTTACAAATGTTAATGCGCACAATCTTAAAGTGGCAAGACCCGATTAAGTTCAAGGGGTAATTTATTACATGAATCATAAAGGTTTGTTTTCATTTACTAAGAAAAAGTCTAGAATTGGAGGGGAATTTAGCTTCTGATCTGTATAAAAAACGAAATATGACAAAATAACGAACTGGGTAACACTGACTTAACATGCTTTTCTGCCTACAATTTACCATGAACTAAAAGCGGCACAGCTCCAGAAAAAGAAAGAAAGAAAGAAACAAAAAACCCCTACCAACAAAAGAAATTTCTAAGGGTTTAATTCAGAGTTTATGGAAGTCAAAGGACAGCTGTTTTGGTTACTCTAATGGGCTTTGGTTCGTGCCCTAAGAAAACAGACTAATCTGAGAACTTCCTATTGGATTTATACAGGGTATTGTAGGCCACAAACATATTACACTGGTCAAACTCCATGCCAAGTTTTAAAAAAAGACCAAGAAGTTGTCAGCGGTTGACATTGGCCAAAGGAAAGTGAATAGGATAGATCGTAAGGTCATATGCTGTATTTTATTTCCAGAGAGTTTAAAATATATACTCTGCAGAAAGTGATTTTCTTATGAAAAGAGTTAGGTACCAAGAGAAGAGAGATTCTGAGAACAACCTCCTAAGCTCCAGTGCTGAGTCAAAATTGCGATTGGTATATGTCTAAGCAGGCATATAAACCTGCTGTTTGAGACGTCAGCTGGAACACGGCCCTGCAGAACGTGAATGCACAGTGGGTTATGGATGCAGTGAACACCACCTCAGTCTCTGGGAGCATCTGAAATGCAGCCTTGACCCCATCCATGTTTCACAAATTTCTACACAGTTCTGCAGCACAGAAAGCTGCAGCTTCTCCCTTTTAACTTCTGCTCCTAGCTCTCCCTCCCTCCTGCAGAAACAAGCACGGTTACATCTCAGTTTTTAGCATCCAAAGGATTCCACCCTTAATTAGTCCTGAGCAAATACAGCACAACATACAAGATCTTCCTTTACCAGACATTTCCACACATTACTCTCGTTCAACAAGCTGCATGCCAAAATAATTTGTCTCTTGTCAAAAAGGAACACAGCTTTCAAATGCACTTTGAAACCTCACACTTTGATAAATATAGAAAATATTTACAACACTTGCAGAATATTTTAATTGGCTTCTTAGCAGGACAGAGGATTTCACTAATTCAGAAAAAAGTTGTCCTTTTAAAGTTACATTTTCAATCTGTAGAACAAGGTTCCTGTAAGAGGCTTTTTCTAATGCTAACATTCAAGGTACTTCAGACAGCATTAACAAGATCTGTTTTAAATTATAATTGTACTACTGATGCTTTTCTTCATGCTGCTTCAAGAAAACTGGCAATAAAGACAGTAGCATTCATGCTGGGCATATTTTTATATGAAACAAGGAGAAAGGAGGACAAACATTTGATAAATTTCCATAAGACAGAACCTACTTTATGCAGAAGTCTGTCAAATATGCAACAATCTGCAATCATCACAAGAGCTGCTGGAAGGTTATGTTAATATAGCTCTTTATATGCCAGTTTCCTTTTCCTCTGCAAAACGTTGGATGTATACTCACCAGTTTCCTGGGGGAAAGGTATTCATCCATAAGTAGCTCTCCACCATCCTTAATCAGCGGACGGGGATTTAGGTTACCTCGCCAACTCCACTCAGTCACCCGGATTGCAGCTGAAGCCGGACGAGAAGCTCTGCCAGGATTCCTCTTCAGTTCCATCTTCATATGCTTTGAATAAAAGGATAACAAACAGGCTGATTTTTGTCTATATTTATTAGCAAAAATATTTATTTTTAGTAAACTCTATTTTGATTCTTGTCGCAAGTTAGTGCCTACAGAGACAAAGGTTTCTCTAATCAGAAACAACTCAATGCAATGCACCACAGCAGATCTATTCTTCTTTTTCTTCATCCTCATGAGCTATCGTAGCCCTGCCCCATCCAGCCTACACTGTAAGCTTTTACAGAAAACTATCTTTTGCAGCTGTACAAAAAGCCAATGGCATACCTACAGCTTCCTATACCCATCCCCTCTTCTTAGAAATGCCAACAGCACACAGCAAAACTCTGCTGGGCTTCAGGCTGCAAATGTCAGCACTAGGAGACATCATTACTTCTCTCCAGCCCTTTGCGCTTTGCCTGTGGGCAGCACGTATAGCAGCAGTATACGTTTCCTTGCCCAAGTTAAACATACATGCGCTGATACTGACTGCCCCCGGGTCGCTCAGGCCATGGCTTGGAAAAAATAAAGTGCTATTTAAACAGAGCTGTGTATGCTTTAAGCGAGGAATGAAATCCAGGGTTTGAAGACGAAACACTTCAGAAATGTTTATTCTTCGTTTTCTGAATCTATTCCTTTTACAGAAATAGTAACGATTAACTTTGAACTATGAGGCTAAGCATATGTATACCAGTTCAAGTCAAAAAGCAATCAGCTGTACCCAAACGGTGCAAGCATTGCTATGATTTATACAGCTATTTACTAGGACTTGGCAGCAAGGAAGCATCACAGCTGGAAACGCTGCTGTATCAACAACAGCCTAGACTACAAAAAGCCTCCTCACTCGGCTAAGAGACACCTGCAGTTTCCCCCTCCTGTTCTCCACTGCGAGGCCATTCTTAGTGCTGGAAAAGTAATTAAATAATCAAGCTAATTATAACTGGCTGATAAGGTTTCACTGGTGGCCGAGAGCTGAGAATTACCACCTTCTTTACTCAGGGGGTGGTGAGGCACTGGCACAGGTTCCCTGGGGAAGCTGTGGATGCCCTGTCTATGGAAGCATTCAAGGCCAGGCTGGATGGAGCTTTGGGCAACTCGGGCTGGTGGAATTAGATGGTCCTCAAGGTCCCTTCCAACCCAAACCACCCTGTGATTCTCTGACGACTTCTCTCACTACTCACATCCAGTCAAAAGCCTTCATCTCCACCCCAGAGAAATCCAAAAGACTCAGTACAGTCAGAAAAAAGTAGCAGCCCTTATCTGAAGAAGAAAAAGAACAGATAACAATCCCCCAAACCTCTCCCTGCAGGATCTCCTAGCGTTAGGAAGAGAGGAACCAAAATATTCTTCCTCAGGGGTCACTGCATGTACCTGATAAGCATTCCCAGAGATGAAACCGGCCTCTTAAATGTGCTACTTCTGAGCCACCACAAAGTTCGTTTCTTGAAGAAGATATAAAAGGACACATTCTTCAGAGATGGACAACTTTTTTCAATCTTTCTAATGGCTTATAAAATAAATACCACAAAACGAGCTGAGCAGTGATGCAGCTCCTAAAACCTCAGCGTGCCCATAGGAGTACAACTCCCACACTTCTTTCCATTAAGAGGAAAAAGTGATCTCTCATGTTTCATACTTTCTGGGGAAAAAAATGAATTTCTAACATGTTTCTTTCTCCAAAGAATTCCATAATTTCTGGGTTTCTCTCCTCTCCATTCTTCAGAGTACATCGTTATGGTTTAGTCACTACACTGAGTTGTAACAGTCATCAGTTGTCCAAGGAGATTCAAAAAACTTATGGGATATGAAGATCTTCTGGTGTTGTCTTTATTTTCCTCCTAATTCAAGCAGATGTCATTATTATCCAGATAATCCTGTATGTTACTGAAGCCAAATGGATCAATAGTCAGAAATTACTGATGCAACATGAGCGCAAAACATAGGTGAGAACAGCATGATTGTGTAAGTTAGGGCTGTGAAGAGTTAATAAACTTGCATAAAACAAATTATTTTTCTCCTTCCTTCAGCCCATCGCTATTACACTTCAGCATGCCCTCCAATCTTTGAAATATGTGTTGATACAGCACTTACTTACGCGTTGACAAGCAGATCAATTTGTGGCCTAAGACCTGAAGTAACACTTCCAATTCTATACTTCCTGCTATCGATCCGCTGCTTGTAATTATTGTAACAATGGATTAGAAAGGAGAAAAGTATTTTCATCGCAGATTGTCTGGGATGAAATTGAGGTACTGTCAGCAGACAAAGCTAATCTTTTGAGCGTGCTTCCATCACTTCAAAACATCCTCAAAACGAGGGACAGAGAAAAGTTCAGATTGGTACCTCATGGTTAGCCTCAGGGGGACAGCTCACAAGGGCCTGTGTTGTCATTAAAGAGGTCTGAGAAGTCACGAACCTGATGATGTGCTCCACAGAGAAGATGGCTGCGTTGGATATACTTGGAATATATCTGAATGATAACACAGAACATTCCTGCAAGACTCTGGGAGACCAAGAAGGATGAAAGCTAACAGAACCTAACACAAACCTTCAAGGAAATAAACCGGAAAGCAAAGCGATACCAATGAGTAGTTGGGAGACTTGTGTAAAAGCAGAAATTTGTTGGGAAAAAAGAGGGGGGGGTGGGAGGCCTGCCCTGTATATGAACATTGAGAATAAAACAATGAAAGAACTCGGTGAATTAGTGTTTGCGAGATTTGCATCAGGAGTCTCAATTTAGCAGGCTCTTATGCATAGATACCTAGGAGCAGATAATCAATGAGTGCAGGAGAAATGAATGACCAGCGAGCTGGAAGACCCCGGATCCAACAAGCAGCTTATCTGCCAGCTTCCTCCACTGCTGCCGCTCTCCCTCCCGCGGTGAGCACAGTAATGCTAAGCTGTTCCATTTACGGGTGCGTTGTGAAGCTCCACTGAAAACTGTGTGACACTTTCAACATACATAGATTAGCCCAGCTAAGAGAAATTATTATTAAAATTAAATGAGCCTTGGAACAACATGTTATTAGAAATCCCTGCAGAATACTGTAATTTGCTAGAAAAATTTGGCAGAGAAGAGTTATTTGACGTTCTTAGGATCTAACAAACTGGTAAATCTCCAAGACTTAATTGTCTTCCTACAACATTTATCTGAGAGTCAATGATAGAATTGTGAATTCTTCATTAAATGTGTATTAACATGTGTTTCAAATACAGCAATTGCCAGAAATGTCTGACTCCATATTAACGAAGTCTTCCTTAAAGTCTGGGAAATACCCCGTGAATGATGTGACTAGGCATTGTAATTTCTAATGCAGCCTTCAGGATATTACCTAGAGAGCTTGTCTAAACAATTAGGGTACTGTTGTTTAAAAACAAACAACAGTAATCAACCAAGATTTTCCCTAGGAAAGATGTATAAATCTGTGCATTAAAGACATTCTGGGAAATAAAATAAAATGCAAAGTCCCCAAGGTCGAGGGAATATTCAGCATACTCAGTTTGCCATCTGAAAGCCCCCAACATCAGTGTTTCTGCTGCCTCTAGCACCTCTACAGGCATTGCATTGGTACCATCATGCGAGCCACCCAGCCCTTTTGGAATACTGAGTCATCTGGAAATGGAAAACACATCAATCTTCGGCTAGCCTTCAGAGACACCAAGATTATCTCATAGCCGTATGATTTTAGGCTGGAGAACAGAAGCCCAGGAGAGTGGGTTTCTACCTCTCTTTTTTTTTTTCTGCTGTGGTGGAGATGAAACACTTTCCTGGGCTTTCACAGATCCTCTTTCCCAGCTCCTAGCAAACTCCTTCTATCGATTTTGTTTCTTCTGCCTAGCCCCAAACAAAGGAGGATAACATCCCACATAAAAATGAACCTCTGCTCCCTTAAGCCAGTTTCTAAACCACCATCCTCTTCTGCTCTTTGGCTACCCATGGCTTCCTAAAGCTCCTCTCTACAGGGAGGAGCGTGTCATTTCAGGTAGGGCACCACAAGCTGTATGCCCTCATCTTTATGTCGCCAGCTGAAAAATTCTCCAGAAGGAAAAACATTTCAGAGCCATTTTACCTCCCCTTCAGGACAGGAAACTCACACTGTGGGCTTTGATTTCTGCTGCCCCGCATTATGCCGTTTTTGTTTAATCCAGAACCACAAGTTACAGCAGGGGCCACACTTACCACAAAGGATTTGGTGTTCACTAAGGATTTGACAAAGGTCTGGCTTATAAGTCCTAAGGGAACTGTGAGTGTCCTTTTAAGTGTAATTTTGTGCAAGTGCACTACAGATAACCTCTTCTGGAAAATAACTGTTTGGGCAGCTGGAATTCGCTATGATGTCATCAGGAAACTACTGTTACAATAATCCACCCCTAATGGCAAAAACAGTTCCTGCTCCGTTTATGCGATATAAAGCATCCTGCAACACAGCTCTCTGCTTTAGCAGGTGCAACTTTAAAAAGCTGGAAAATAAAACATCTGACCTGGTATTAATGGGAATCTCTCTCTCTCTCTCTTTTTTTTTTTTTTTTTTCCAAATATGGGAGAATGATATCGTTTTAATCATCTGATGTTGTTAAACAGAAGGAGGTAATGCCTACTTCAGCAATGCTGCTGTAATATCAAGTGATCACATAAACACTATAAAGTGTTCATAAACATTCCACTTATATGGCCCTTTTAAGAAATATTTTTATGAGAATGCTGAAATATCAAGTACAATTCCCCTCCCATTTAACATCTTTCAAAATTCACTGACTTCAGTGACACTGAATGACTCAGACGCTTAAAACGGTGGCTTTATTTAACCTTGCAGCCAGTTTGAGGCCTTGGTTCAAGCAACCAAACCTGCACATGAAGCAAACATATTGACCTTCCTTATTTATGCTGTTACAAACTGTACGAGCACCCGGTGGTCCCTTGGTGTTACATGTAAATCCTGCTCCAGAGCTGCCATGACCATGGTGGGTAAGCCTCAGGATCTGTGACCCACTCAGTCCTCAGGGAAAGGTCTCTGGAGCTTCCTGGTCTTTGCACTATTCCATGCACAAAGCCGAGCTCAAACTGTGCTGTCATCCAGAGAAGCAGTGGCCCTAGAGAGGAAAGCCCACACTACAAACCCAGACTGGGTTTGAGACGACACTCTTGAGGTAAAAGGTGTTTCATATTCTTCCAAAACAGAGCAGTAATAAATAAAAAGGCAATGCATTTAAATGCCACCAGTTTTTCTTTTATATGTCTACAGATTGCATGTATTAAAAAAACTAGACAGGTAATACTTCCCCACATCCTGCCAAGGAGGTTGTAAGGTGATGAGAAATTTTTATCATGTGTGCTGGAAATGCCTCTAAATGAAATCACTCTGGAACCAGCTTGTCAAATGTTGTGATGGCAGGATAAAAAGCACATTGCTCTTTATTATATGTGCTGTTATGTGTCAAAGACACTACCAAAGTCCATTCAGTTGTTTTTATTTTTAGAGCATTGTGGTAGGAAGGGATTGGTGGCGACATCTAAGTGGCTACAAACATTCAATGATACCTGCTGTAGTGCAAGTGGCTATGCACTTTGAATGAACATGGCTACGAACTCTGAATGAGCATGGATTACCTAAATCCTTGGCTGAAATTGCAAGATGCCCTGGATACATTTTTTCTTACATTTTCTTTTGCAAGAAAACATCTCAAGAGGCTCTTCTGCTTTCTATCCTCACCCCGCTCCACAATCAGCATAAGAGGAGAAAAGCAAGGGGTAGGATGTGGCAGTAGTAGGTTAAAAACGGAGGTTGTGGAAAAACAGCACACCCCGAGGTGCTGCCAGGAGGTCTCCTATGATTGTGGCAGTGGAGGAGACAAGAGGAACCCGTCACCCTTTTACCTTTCATCAGCACCTTAAATGCAACAGATGTCATTGGAGACAAAAATTGGGGAAAATATTTATTTTTAAGCAATCCTTAACATTACAGTTTCAACTTTGTTAAAGTAAGTTATTCTTTTCAATTATTCCCAAGGTACAGATATTAATTTGAACCATAGTACCTGCCTAAATGAAGACTTCTGTAAGAAAATGCTTAATATTCTTCTCTTTGGACCTTATTTCCAATATCCTATTCTTATTTCAGAAGACAGAATGCACAGATACGTGCATCCTCTCAGAATGAATTAAGATTTGATCTCAGGTTTAACACTCCATTGGTTATCCTAATATCTATCCGATATTCTGTAACCTTCAAAGGACAATAACCCAAGCAATTATTTTCTCTAAAATGTCAGCCACATCATTTACCTTCCTAGCATTCAAAAGGACCAGTATTCTCATATTACAAGCAAATATTCAATAATTACTTAAATTGCAGATACTAGGTATGTTACTGTAGCCGTGATGCTCTGAGGACATAACAAAGCAAGGTTTTGTAGAGAGAGTATCTTTATTAAGAGCAATACAGTTAAGAAATCACGACCAGTTTTGGGGTACACGGGGTCATCTTGATGTGTCAGGCAATTATCCGTGTGCTACATGCTCTCCGAGCTCCAAAAGGAAAAGCTAACTCAGCACCATTCTTTTAAGCCCCTAATCCTGAAGACTTACACGAATAACTTTATGCCTAGTGAAGGGGGTACCCAAGTAAAAAAGTTCACCAGCTGCCTCACCCAAGATAAAAGTATTTGCTGGTATCATTTAAGGTATTAACAAAGGCTTTCCCACAAGGCCCCCAAAATAGGTATTCCTTCTTTACAACACCTCCACGAGATGTAGTCTACAAGCAGGCTGAAGGTCCCTGTTCTAATTAATCAGCCATGGCATGCTGAGGTAGTTTGGTTAACAAAAAGTCCCACAGGTAAAGGCAAAAGTTGCCCAAGCTGTTTCTTGTTTAGTTTCTGATTTGACTGAGAAGACTTAAAAATAAGAATCCCAGCCTACTGCTTTTGAGCTGGGCTGGAGAAGGAGAAAGGCAGCCAGACAACCCTCAGCGCCCAAGATCAGCACTGCACATCCTTCAAACAGTCTGTATTCCAGTCTGAGTACATTAAAAGAAAAATTACCTTCAGGGAGCTCTCCACTTCAGATGTTTAACATCTGGAAAAATAAACAATACCGTCTAAGCACATAGGCTGCAATAGATATTTAAAAAATAAGAAGCAGCGTGACGAAAACATATTTTAAGGGAGAATAAAAAATAATCAAGATCTGAATGTATGGATTACAGCTAATTCATCACTCAAGCAACCATCTCATTGAATTAGTGCCAGTGGGTGAGGTCTTTGCACATCTTCTGTTAGCACACAGTTAGCTATTTAATAAATAAAGCTTTTGTCAATGATTAAACACATTTGCCCACTGGTTTGTCTTGATCCTACCATATTCTGCTGGTAGCCATGCTGCGCAAGTAGTTTGAAAGCGACTCTCATCAGTTGCAGAGGATTAAAGTGCAAGTTTTTATGTCCCACAGAGAATTAAAATTTCACTGAAAAATATTATGTACAAGGCAATGTCAGTGTTGCTAAGACAGGACAATATCAAGAAAGAAAGTGTTCCCTCGCATTGCAAACTTACTTCTTGATTTATTGTTGCCCTCATTATCTTGTCCTGTTACACAAAAAACCTTCTCACCGTGCATAAACGTTGCTTTTAACCTAGTCCTGATGTCTTTGGGGCTTAAGGCAAGAGACTTTAACATCAGTTGATCCTCTCTCACCTGAAGAAGCTGAGTGACCTGTATACTGGTGTCTCTCCAATGCATCCCCCATTTTCCCCTTCATGACCAAAGCTCTTGTAGGCTCTCTCCATTCATTAGAATAAAACTGTCACAGTGCTGCTCTGTTTTCTGAGATACAAAGTAAAGAGATGCATCCGCTACTGTCTCTCTGCACAGGTGAATGAAGTACCAGAGAGGAGCAAAACATCAGATCAAGCTTACAACACTGTTGCTTGTTCTCAGGCTAGTCTGACCCCTGGACCCAGGACTATGGTGACAATCTAAAGGTGCCAAGAAAAACTGTTCTTGGTCTTCAAAGCATTTTTATTATCCGCCATTTAGAAGCGTTCCCAGATTCCATCTCAGAAATGGACAATAAAAACATACTTTTTTTTCCCAGCTATTATTGCACTGCCTTTATGAGCCCTCTGAAATCCAAACTTCTATGCAGGATGAAAACGCATCAGATATAGCATTTCTGAGTTTTAAAGTGCTCTGCTGCCCCTCAACAATTTTCAGCCTGTTTTATTAGGCAATTAAGCTGATTGAAGCAAGAGATTCCATGGCATGCGAAGCCATTTGAAGAGTCGTTTTCAATGCTGGGATGTTTCCGATTTCTATGTGTTGCTCACATGGGATATACTGAATAAAGGGAAACCAATTCTAATTTAACTCATAGGAAAACACCGAGCAGTGCAGGACGGTGCAGGAGCTTATTAAGTAACACCCAGCCCCAAAATTTTAGCAAGAGCGGACAACTTACAGTGCAAAGAACTTTATAAAATCAATTTAGGCTACTAATTAGATTGTGTTATAACTGTCATGCTGGGTCGAGGCAGAGGGCCAGATAGCTACTGTAGACAGAAACAGATGCTTAAAAAAATACTATCAGAAACAGAAGTAGTCCCAAGCAATCCTTCTCTGACATATTGTCTTCGTTTCTGGCAATCAGCTAGTTAGTAACATCCCGAGCCAAAAGGTGTATTGTGTTTGACAGCCAGGGAAAATAATTAGGGAAGCAGTTATTTGTCACGTCTTACGACAAGTAGTCATCCAACAACTAAGGATTAACAAAAAGCAGTTTTTAAAAAGGAAAAAGGATATTTTTGCATCACATTTGTTTAGATTATAGAAGTTACTGTCCTAGGTTGTTGTGAAGACTAAAATTATAAATGAAATCACAAATGGCTAGACACAATTATAGACAATCTATCCATCTATCCACACCATTCCTTAGTTTATACCTTTCTTTTGCATCATTTCTTTTTCATCCTTTTCTAGCTGAAGAGTCTTATTTTATTTTGTCTCTTTTCCATTTTTCATCTTTCTTCTATTTCATGGAAACAATTTCAGTTCTGCCATTTACTTTCCAAGGTCAGAACTGCACATAAGATTCAAGATACAGGCACAGAGACAGAACATGAATTTATACTCTTTTCAATTCCTTTTCTTAGAAGTTTTAACACTGTTTCTTTTTGACCAGCTGCAAGATGATATTTTCAGAGAACTACCACAGTAGCTGAATGCTCTTTCCCAAGAAGCAGTAATTTATTTCGAGCCCTTCATTCTATATACCTTTCCTCCCCACGTTCATTGCTTTGAACCTGGATGGATTCTCTATTAAAATAAAACAAAAACATACCCAAGCATTACTTATACTAGTAACGTTTAGAAAGAGAAACCAAAGTAGTGTTAGAACACAGTGCTGAAAAAGTAAAACTCAAAGTGCAAAAACTGCAGGATAAACAGAGTTCTGTTATACTTCAAATCCTTCATGATGTGAGATACTACAATAAAAGAAAGAAGTGTTTTCTGAATTTCTTCTTTTTTTTTCCTTAAAAAAAATAATCAGATGTTTCTTTGAACTGGCCAGAGTCTACAATCTTTTCCTTTTAATACAGATAAATTGGCTTTTATTACATCTGTCACAGCAAATCTGGACTTACGATTTATATTGTAGCAAGGACTTGCAGTCCTACTGATATAAAATGGGTTTCCCTCCCAAGTGTTTTTTAAGCCAATTTAAGAATCTACTGAAAGTATAAAGACACTAACCATTTTACTAGCAAATTAAATTTACACATTCCTTTCTCTGAGAAGCTCATGAATTTTCTTACTTAAAAATAACTTATTCATCATTCCTCCTGAACAAATATTAAACCATTCACATTAGTAACAAATCTGGCAATCCCAAGTTTATGGTCTATCACATAATGATACTATTTTGCAGAATTAAATTTTATACTACTTCAAACTTGGAAATTAAGTGTGTTTCTTTAACCATGCCCTTAAGAAGCTTCAGTTAAATAAGTGCACACACACTAATAGTAATAATAATAACAATTAATCACCCTGCTCTCATGCTAAACTCGCATTTGGTCTTGTATTGAATCTGAATCCTGCTTTCAGATGGAATCAGGTCCCTGGAGTTGAGGAAAAACAGGCTGATGATTTCAAAGGCCGAGGATGGAGTCTTATGTTCTCTCTTCCACTGACAGCAGCGTATGAATGAATTAACAAACTGGCAGAGGTGCATGTATCCACTTATCAATCTCTTGAGGTAAGACCTACAGGAACGTGCAGGCATGCAGTCCCTACTCTTCACTGCACAGCCAGCAGAGGAGCGCAGGGCACTGACTGTTCTTACATTGCTTCTCACTGTAAATGGCACATGCTGTCTGAAGCTTCATCTCCCTACCCATGTTCTCAGTATTAAAGCCATGAGAGAACACATAGACCAGAAAAACGTAATAAAAAAATCTGTTAATGACAGCAATCCTGAGCTCTGACATATCTGAACATTTCATTTTTAATGCAAGTTGTCTTGTGCAAATTATTCATGTCAGACAAAACACATAAAATGGAGAAATAAAATAAATGGGAGCCAATTTTTTTAAGTACTGAAGCATTTCCAGTCCTTTGTACATTTTCAATTATTTTACCTTTTCCTTCAATGGCACTGCTGTTCTTTCTCTTTTGCTTTCCATCCCACTGGTATAGAGGCTTTCATTGAGTAGTCAGTCATTCATCTCCATTTATCTTCAATGACGCGTTTGCTTATAGTGCAATTTCTTGTTTCATTGCTCCATATCCTGCTTAAACAACAGTAAGAACATGATCTTAAAAAAAACATGCCACAGACTGAGCGTTCTACAGTTAATAATACAGAGCACTTCTTCACCAGCTAAAAGAGAAGATCATGCTCAATAGGTCTAAAAAGTGTAACAGGACGTTAAGCTGTACAGCCTAAAAGAGTTTAATGAAAGTGTAACTGAAAAGTTTCCCAAGGAAAACATGAGAACATGAAGGATTTAGTACAGAAGAATCTACACATGTACAAAAAGAACTTATTTGCTGAACAATTATTTACTCAAAAAACAGTCATTTCCTAGGCTGTAAGGATAAGCAGAATCTGTTACAGAAAGCCTTGGCAACAGGCTGTAATAGCCAAAAGGTTAAAGACAACACTCAATATATTTTCACTGTATCACACACCTGAAAATTGTGCCTTGCAAAAGCTGTTGGAACGGAAAACGAACAGGTGAAGAGAAACATACATATCACAAAATGATGATTTTTCCAAGCCAATAGTATAGGTTAGGTGCAGAGCCAAGACAGGCTTTACAGACAGGCTGATGGGAGGGCTTGCGATATTCAATTCAGTATATTTACTGTCTGTTAAAAACTACGGGCAACACCTGCATCATGAGCCTCTTCCTTTTAGTGGGTTCCCCCCAAACCACTCTCTGCATCACATATGGATCCTAAGGTAGGGAACGTACCTGTGATACAAGGAACCCTTTCTGCAAGAAACTGAACTAAGCTTAAAACCCGTAAGAAGATGCTGCATTTTTATAAACGATGTCTACTCAGCCATCACTTGCAAGTTGTTTCCTTCAAAAGAAGCTGAAAATTATGGAAAAGCTCAACATAAAAAAAACAACTCAGGGATGCTTCCACAATTTGGAAGTGACCTGGGCTGTTTATTCACCAAAATCCCTTTTTTACCAAAGCGTAAAATGCACAGGCGCGGCTAAACGCGCCCGGCTCGCCACCAGCCCCCATCCAGCCTCATTCTCCACCGCTGCTCGCGTTTTGCTACAGCAGCGCAAGCCTCGGAGCGTGCCAGATGCAGACCGGACGAACAAATTAACCGCTACAAAAGCCATTTTGAAGGTCTGTAACAGCAAGCAGGCGTTCAGCAGGTTAAGCCCTACCCCTCACCGTCTTCTGTCGCTAGTTACAACAAAGTATTTAATAATAAAACACAAACCCCGCCCTGCGCCGCTGCCCGACTGCTCCGGGCTGCCACCCCCGCGACCGACCGAGGCACAAGGAGCCGGGGTTGCCCCGCCCGGGGCCAGGAGCTGCCGAAACCGGGCTGAGCCGTGAAGGGAAGGGCCCCGGAGCCTTCCCTGGGAGCCGCCTCGCCCGGCCCCGCGGCGGGGCCGGCCCCTACCTGCGGCCCGGGGCCGGCCGTCACCCGGCAACCGCCCGCCACCAGGCCCCGGCCTCCGCCGCCGCGTAGGCCCCGGGCACGGCTGGCAGGGGGCCCGTTGCAGGCATTACGGAAAAATTAGGTGTTCGTTGGGGCATGGCTGTCCCGTTTGGGATCTGAAAGCATCTTTGCAGACTGGCACATAACTGGAAGTCCTGTAAAAAAGGGTTCTGACACCCCGCTGACTACCCTATGCGCCGCTAACGGCTTTCCTAGGGCTGGTTACCCCTCCAGCTCTCAGTGCTAAAACAAAAAAAAAAACACCACCAACAAAAAAAATTAATAAATAAACCCAAGAAAGAAACAGATGAAACAAATCCTAAGTTTCCACAGCAGAGCAGCCAAAAAACCTAGACGTGTGGTTTGTCATAATGCGGATCCAGCAGACGAGTTACAGCTTTGATGCTCTGTTGGTGCAACGCTCAGTGAGTGAGCAACAATGCACTGTTCTTACCCCATTCACCATCTCCGGGTTGGAGAGTGCTAGCACATCAGCCTATTGCTTTTTCACTATTCAGCCCCTGGTATGAATACAGAATACTTACCGAGGGCGATTAGGGGGGGGGGGGGGATTTTCTGGGACATTCCTAAGTATACCATCGGAATGTTTCACAGACTTTCCAAAGCAAATCTTCATAGCACATATGTTAGGCATGATGGCATGTTTCTGCTGAAGTAAGAGCTTGGGAATGAAGACACAGAGCCATTAGTGTTAAGTACACACCCAGGGCACAGACAGGCTAGTGTATGGGATTAACTTCCTGCGATCCAACAATATACCAGGCATCTGCAGAGCCATCTTAACGGACCATACTAATAGCCCTTCCACTCTCTGAACCAAACTTGTTTACTTTGCCTTAATATGATTTATTTGAAAAAGCGAGGGACTAAAGCACAATACAGACAGTTTTCACAGCTCCACTGAGGAGTAATTCATTAAACCGGGTTAATTCAATCATCCAGACTCATCTGTCCATAAATTAAATTTGCCTGTTCAAAGACACACATTACCTGATCTTTCCAACTCATCACAATATATTTATTCAGAACATTGCTCTTATCATTTTCACTTGCAGTTAGAAAGAATCAACATTTCCACACTTTGGATATAGCATTCCTAAATCAGGAATCTAGGAAAAGGAGATCACGCCCTCAGCAGTCCCACGTGAAAAGCGTGAATTTTCAGGGTTTACATCCCCGATTTTCCTTGTTTTCCTGGGAACAACCCTTACCACCATTCCTCTTGGGGGTAGGAAGATAGGTAATAAACTCCTGGGCAGGAGACACCGTGGCCTGCCCGCCATTAACAAGAGGCTGGGATTTTGAACACAGTGCTTGCACGCACACATCAATACCCACACAGTCAATACATACTGTACCTTTGCAAGTATATTGGAGCACAGCAGCTGCTGGAGGATTGCATCATCATTTCCTTTGCAACAACATGAAATCCACTCTAGGCTTTGGAAAACACTATCTTAGACCACAGATCAGGAAATGTGTTGCCTCCCCTCTTGCAGGGCCTGACAGTTGACTAACGTCAGAAAAGATCACCAGGGGCCTGTTTTTCCGAGGTGATGAGCACACTCAGCTCCACCTGCTGTCGTTGCAGTCCAGCTGCCCACCTTCACAGGAAGGAAGGCAAGGGGCCTTCTTGACGTGTTCCAGGAAGGTAGCGTGATTCAGTGAAAACAACACCAAATGAAGCATCTGCCCCTTGAATTTTATTCCCAATTCTTTCACTTATCTTCTGGTAACAAGCATAAGTCACCTTGACTTAGTTTCCCCCCACATCTATTCTTGGTTTACATTTCCTAGAGGTTATCTGTGGAGTAAGTATATAGTGTATGCACACCTCTGCATAGTAGTTTATTCTTCTGCTTCTTTGCTGAAATGTTCGTGTTATAGCCAACACAGCCTGAACTATTTGAAACCATTCAAAGGAGAAATGCATCTTTCCATCGCTGAGCAAGAGAAAATCTGGCTCAATTTCAGAGTAAATACAGGAGCTTTATGCCTGCACTGTTCAGAGTTACTGTAATTGTTCTGGCACCATTCCCAGAGCTGAGCTAAGGTCAGTGAGAAACCTGTAAATTAATAACTGTGGAACTGATGTGATCTCTATCCAGGAATCATGTTGTACATACATGAAGCTTTATAGGAGTTATACTTCAGTTTTGCCATGAAATGTGGAAAATGTTAATTTTTAGTATTAACAATTAGCATACCCTGGACCCATTCAGAGCCCTTGGACCTGATTTTGATCTCGCCATTACAGGTGAGAATCCACAAGCTAAAACAGGTTAGACTGGATTAATTATATTGGTGCTACCCAAATGAATGGAATCAGGTGAAACTTTCTCTGAAAACCAAGCCTAGACAGACATGCTTTTCTTCTGGGGTCTCTTGAAAAGGAGATACAACTGTCCTTGTGGTTTTATCCAGTGTATCCAAACAGCCAGTCACAGAATCACAGGGTGTTAGGGAATGGAAGGGACCTTCAAACCACTCCCTCATAAATATTACTGATTAATCGCTAATTGCACTTGATAGTTTTATTATTAACATTTAGGAATTCCATTGTATTATATTTAGAAACACAGAACCATGAAGGGGTTTTCTGGTTAGGGGAACCAGTTTCCTGCTATTTCAAGTAACTGCATGAGAGTCATTTAGATACCTGTCAGTATCTTCTACCTGTCAGACTGTTCTTTTGAAAGATGGGTCCAAAGTGTCTCTCTGAGGATTGCAGACCTCCTGATTTATAGGCTAAAATTATTTACTGCCAGTTTACACCTATTTGTTCTTTTGCCAAAATATTTTTCAGCTAAAAATAACTCCTCCTCTCTGATGTTTGCTTTTCTGATATATTGATAGGGCCCACTCTCATCTCATCTTGACATTTATTTTGCTAAGTCATACAAGCCAAGCTCAAAATCTCCCATCATAAAAGGCAAGCTCACAATTCTTATCGTCTGTGTTTTTCTTTTCTAGCTTTTCTTTCTTGAAGATGGGTGATCAGAACAGTATAATTTACTCCAGGTCTTATGCAGTGGAATAAATAGTCTCATTTCCGTACTGGAAATACCATGTCTGGTATATCCTGCAAACAGGTTATTGAGATCACATCGAATTGGTTGCTCATAATCATTGACTACTAAGATGAGGTTCCTCTCTGTCTTTGTCTTCCCTATCTGCAAAGACAAGGGGAGCGGAAATCCCCACTACAACAAAAGGTTTTGTAAGTACCTGACTCTGTACTTTGTATCACTACATTTTATTCTATTCTTATTACCCCATCCCCTTTTCCAGTCTTCCTCTGATCATGCTGTTTAATCATTATCAAATGTCATTAGCATGCTTCTATTTATTTTTCCGAAAGAGCCGTAACTGAAATTAAGATGAGTATTGTCCATAAGAACACCCACTACAAACTTTCCACCTGATACTCCCCATTTCAGCACAATCTTTTCTCCCTATTAGTCAGCTCTGTAAACACCTTTTTGTCTTGTGAGAATTCATTGTGCTCTAGCAAACAACCCATTTCCTTTGGGGCACAGTACTGAAGGCTAATCTGAAGTCCCAAACTACCTAGATCTGTAGTAGTCTCTTCATTTAGAAGATCAGTCCTCTTACAAAGGGTAGCTGTAATCTTCCTTTGATACTTATGTTTTCAATTATGATTTGTTTTAAAATTTTATGTACTGTTAGGGTTCAGACTGATGGGTATGTGTTAGCCTAGACCACTTCTCCTTTGCCTCTCAGCATCTTCAGCACTGCATTTGCAGTCCTCAGTCTCTGTAGTATCATACCATTTTTGTTTAAGGTGCTCTTTCAGTACAGCAAGGCAGAAATTACTCATTTGCCAGGTAAAGTGTTTTAAACTCCTGAAATTTTGCATTCTCCCTGGATAACTTCCATTTCTGTGTGTTCAGTTTTCATTAGCCATCCTACCCCTGCCACAGTGCTATACTGTATTGAAAGCAGAGGAACAGAAATTTAGTTGTTAGTCTGCACTTAGATTATCTTCAGGCTTTCTCCATTCTGATTTGATTTCCAACTTTTCGTACTTAATCTCTACACAAAATAAAGTGTCAATACAGCAAACACTACCAGGTAAAATACAGCATGTATCGTAAAAGATGTTCCTCAAAAAGCTTTTTATTCCAAGTAGATAACACAGGACAAATACATTCACCACCATTTTATACAAGGCAAAAATCAGAACTGATCTGAGAGAAATTTAAACTGTGGTTGTGACTCCCTCATCCAGACTGGATGACCATTCTGCTGGACCATTCCCCCACGTTGCTGTATGGCAGAACATTTACTACCTTTGGCAATTCTTGTATTGATTAAGAACTTGCCGTTACCATGGCCTTTTGAAAAAACTCAGCTCAGATCCCCAGAAAGAGCTTTGTTTGAAACCTCAACTATGGCATTAACCTCATGATTTCATGTGCTTGAAGTCACTGTGTTCAGAAGATGATGTAAGAACAGTTTTGACCCCAGCAGGTGTTCAGGACGTCATCATCAGAAGTAATGAATGAGCCTTGGTGGGACTAAGAACTGATCCAAAGATCCAGAGGAAGATAGAAGCCTGTGAATTGAATTTATTTTGCTGTAACTACATCTGGCATGAAAAGAAAGGGCAATGAGAAGATCCAGTTAAAAAACATTTTCTCTGACTCACCGAATGCAGGCATTTGTTTTTGCTTCTTTTCACAGGCTTATGTGAATTCATAAAGTGCAATCTGAAAGGAAAGCTTCGTCAGGCAACATATGGCATTTTGTACAAAGCTGTATCTTTTCAAGCTGAACTAGACCTAAACAAATTTTAACTAAATTCTTTTTGAGTATTTATCTCACAATGAAACACTGGCAATCATAATTTCTTTGTCTCTGCTACTGCAAAGAAGTAAACCAACTGACTTTATGGAGGTAACTCAGAAGCACCATGAGGACTCTGAAGCTGTCTAAGCACTCCAGGGCCTTAGCTAGGTCTTGAGTGACAGAGCCCACCTCCTCCCACTGCTGCATGTCCCCTAAAGAAAATAAGCCCCCTCCTTGGCTTGGTAGAGCTTCTGGATGTGTCTTCTGGGTACTAGAAGGCAATAAAAATAGCAAGTAGGACCTTCGTATGGAGAAGAGTTTCTTAGGGAAAAGGTAAGCTTATGACAGGCTTCAAATGTGGTGCCACCAGCTTGTTTTGTAGGGGTATCCCGTTAGCTTAAGCCCTAGGCAGATTCAGTTATGTTGGGAGGGAAAAAATGCAGTGGAATTCTACTTACTTGCAAGCAATATCCAGTGCAAATGCCATACCAGAGGGTGCTTTCCTTCCTTTGCATTATTGTTTTAGAAAGAGATTTTGGCTCACGACAAAGTGACTCTGCCCAGAAGTGGCAGCATTAATGTGTGGTTGAGGTGACTGATCGGGATGAGAGACATGAGGTAGCAAAGGTGAGATAGGATACTGTATTAACACTTGAACCAACCACCAAGTCAGAATTTCCTAATTCCAGACGGGTTTATCACCTAATTCTGCCTAATTTAAACTAAGAGTTGTAAATAATAAATAAATAAATGAATAGAGGTAAGATTTCTCTCCCTTCATACTTTCATGGAAAAAAAAAGAAACAAAAACTTTCTTAATCTGAAAAAATACTGCGAGCCAGAAAAGCATGCTTGCACTCCCTTGGTATTTATCATTCTTGACTGAAGATGAATCAATGGTAACTCGAAATGTCTGTGTATAAAATCAAGGTTATTGCTTTGTGTCTCTCTTCAAGGCCATCCACCTTTCTTAGTTTAATTTGTGTCAAACCTCTTCCTGTGTTTGGGAAGCCCAAGGATGCTGATGGCACACATCTTCTCTTCCAGGCTATGTGGCATCCTGTACCATTGCACAGGACAAGTCTAAAGCTGCCCTGCAGCTGTCAAACAATCATTTTTACCTAAGAATTGGTAGTTACAAAACCCAGTATTGTTACAACTATAGTACTACCATAGGGGTTTCATTTAGTTTAGGGTTTTCACCGTGTTTGGTGCTGAACAAATCTTGAGCAGGAGATGGTCTTGCTAAGAGGGCTTTAAAAATGGCAGGCTTAAAAGAAAAATATAAAAGGAATAGGCTGGCTGTGGGATTAATGCCCCTGGACACAGAAGGCCTCTTGATGATGCTATTTATAATTCACACCTGGTCCACATTGTTGGTGGTCCTTGCATTTCTTCTGGGATGAATTCCACGGCCAATGATTGAGTTACAACTTAGTTTTCAACATTAAACTAGGAGAAAAATGAATTTATGTTGGAAAGGAGTTAAGGTCAAGGACTGTTTTGCCATAGTTTTTCAGGAGCATCACTTGTTCTCTGCAGTGCAAAGAAAACTTGTGACTTCACTGCGTTTATAGTTCTGTTTTTCCATGCAGGCATTAGCTGTGAAATTCATCTAGCTGTCTTCAGGCAGGGGAACCAGCAGTTTTGCAGCATGTACTTGCTTTTGTGCCAATGCAAAGCCACCACAAAATGCTACCAAATCAGAAAGGTGTCAATTTATATTCACTTCCCATCAGTGTAAGTGACAACATATGGTGTGAAGCAGTGGAGAAATTGGGCCTTTTTAAAAAATTAATCAGTGCAAAGCACCAGTTTGCATGCAATTACACCACTAGTTTGCATGCAGTTTGTACAGTTCAGTGCTTACTCTGCATGCAACTCATGTACACCAAGGCTTTCAGCCATCACTCCAAAAGCACCGCAGCAAGCCACACTAAGACAAGAGCTCTGACAAAAGTCCTTCACAAATCCCTGTCCTACAGGGAAGGAAGTCAGGTGTCGGGGACACAGTCTGCAGTGATGTAGGGAGGAAGTCAGCAGGTAGATGAGGGGTCAGACACTCCTGCTGTTTGGGCTGGAACAACCTGTATCTACCTATGTAATCCTAGGCCCAGCGCCAATATCTGAGAGGACACGGCTCTCTGTCCTAACAAAGAGCCAAAGTACTTCTTTTGTCTTAAGTGCCTTGCCTGTTCCCAGTGCTCCCTGGAGTGTTTCAGCTCCATGGTCTACTAGACGATTTTTGCTTGCTTCTGGCTCAGCATCAGTGAATGAGTTGAACAAAGCCAAAAATGGCTGGGCTTCTTATCTTCTATGTCAAAGGAACCCTTGACCCTACATAACTGCTTCTGCTTTTTATTCTGTAGCATAGAGCCTCGATGTGAGTCCAGCAGAAGTTTCACAGGAATGAAGTGATGCAACCCATCGCCATCTCACGCTGGGATTTTCCCCTAGAATTTAAGAGGCTGAGGTTCCCTCTCTCATGGAAAGTCTTTTTGGAAAGCCTTGGGATTCATCTGTGTTTGGGTCACTGCCTTGTGTAACTGCCTTGTCAATGCTAGGATAATCCTATCCTCATAAATAGGGAAGGATGTTTCCTCGATGTAAAAATTGCAGGAGAAGCCTGAATTCCAAATATCCTCCTTATAGCCCTCACTCAGATTTTGCATAATGCATGCTTAGTAAAAGGACTATGTATGTTGCTATTTCGGCAGCCAGGTTGGATTAGTGATGAGAGAAGATGGACTATTGGTGTGCTCCTGTACTTTTGATGTGCTGTCAGTAAAATGTATTTCTGTTAAGTAACTCAGCACACTGGGTGAGACCAAGACAGTTGCTTGGGTGGTATTTCAGAGGACTGAAAACCCTAAAACACGTCTCAGTCCGTGCAAATCTCACATCTACCTCAAACTCTTCACCTGACAGTCTGTTTTCAAGGCTGGATATGTCAGCAGCCCCACTGGCCCCACTGGACATGGCATGTTGCCTGCTATGGGAGTCTCCAGCCCTACTTACAGGGCAGCTCTCTACCTGTGAACCCTGCAATTTATCACTATGTGATTACTCTTCTGGCTAAACACCGCATCCCAGCATCTTCTTTTCTTGAAACACCAAAGAAGAGACCCTCAGGTAAACCCTTGCAGTGTGGTTTAGTGCCTGGGCTGAGTGCTGTGTATGTGGCTGCACAAATCCCTTCAGCAGAAGACAGAAATACAGAATGGGAAGCAGCTCATGACTGCAAACTACTGTTATCTGTAGGGGTCATGACCCTCCTGCAATATCGTGTCTCATCTCTACTCACTTCCTGCGGTCCAAGCAAAGACCTTGCATTTGCAGACTTGCTCAACACTTTTAGCAGTGGAGATGGACCTTTGACAACCTCCATTCTGATTTGGATCTGAAATTCTGGAAAGCTTAAAGGGGGCAAAACAGTGCTGTATTTGTACCTGACCCCTTCTAATATGCTGAGACTTGACTCATTTCAACTTTCTGCTGTATTCTGAGATGAGCTGAAATTCATGCCTTTCAGTTGCATTATACCAAGACAAGAGTTTAACATGTAACTGGAATTCAGTTCCTCTCTGGCAGCAACTAATCTGCATACAGTGTTTGGCTCTTGCCATTTTGTAGTGCAGGCTACTGTAGACAGACACATCTAAAATACTACCGAGCAGGCTGCTGAAATGTGTTCACCCCTCTGACAACTCTTAACATGTCACCACTGCCCAAACCTGTCCTCTGAGCACACACAAACCTATACAGTCACTCCCTATGCCATGTGGTGGATGTGATATCACTGAGACATTCATTAACAGACCATTCACAGTAATCTTGTGTACCAAAGAGTGGCAGCTGGCTGATTTTGAAGTTATCAGTTGATTCCTCCCTACAGCAGCAGGTCAGGGTACCAGTTCAACTGGTGTTAAGAATACATTTCCTCCAAAGTTAGTGGAAACACAGGTGGGCAGCAGTCAGCTGTGCTCAGTGCTTACCAGCTAGCTCCTAGTTTTTGGAAGGCAGATTCTGAAGGTGCAGTTCACAGGTTTCTTTTCCAGAGAATCGAACAGCTAGGAGTACACCGGGAGCTGTTTGGCATGTGACATCTTTTTCTCCTTTGAGATATCTGCCTCACAATACATCCAGCCCTTAACAACCCAGAGAGTGAAACATAAAGATGGGTGAAACAAATAAATAGGTAAACAAACATACAAATACTCAAAGAATGGGTGTGGTTCAAAACCTATAGAAATCAAGGGAAGTTTCAAATCACACCCACTGCCTAGCCTAAAAAGAGATGCCAAACTAACTTTAAGCTGTTGGACTTTCCAAAACTCCCACCTCCACAAAGAACATATTTATAGAGTGTTGCATTCCCAGACAACTATTGTGTCTTGTTACAGCAGCATGCTTGGCTGCATCAAGAGTTCAGTGAAATTGATTGTTGACTGTGCACAATGAGAAAAGGATCATAAAGCATACAGTGAAAAATCCTGTTTGTCACACAGTCACCTTCCCAGCAAGGGCAGGAATCTTGTATCACACAACACGCCTTCTTGCTTGCGATCGTATGCTTGAATCACTTCCTCATCATTTATACAGCAGCTATCTAGGAAATACATTCAGGGAGTATCCTAGGACTTGCAAGCACGACCTTCTGATATGCCGTTTTTTTGTGTTAGGCAAACATCTTTGCTGCTTAGAAACAGAGGTCCCTGTGACCACCCTACCCTGCTGATAAGGCCGGAAGCCTTCCTGCTGTGTGGCATGGGGCATGGCCAGGTCCTGGCCCGGACAGGACCAGGGCTGCTTATTCCACCACACTCCCCATGGGTGAAATGGCCCCTCCCTAGAGCTGGACAAGGGAGCCGAAGGGATTTGGTGCCTGGGGGCTCAGATGACTGAGTAAGATAGACAGGAACTAGGGCTAATGAAAAAGCTCTGTCTGAGAGATAAAGAAGAGAGAATAAGTAAAAAGCAGGAATTAATCTGAAGAATATTGCAACCATGGCCATTGAAATGCCACAGATAAAGAAAGATCTTGGAGTAGGAAAAGTCTCCAACTTGGGCATAGCAATAGCTGAGTACCTTTCAACCAGGAAACTCTTAACATTGTTTATGTAGGAGCTTTATATCATCTTCCCTGCTGGAACGCATTATCTGCTTAAGCCTGACATTTTGAAATATTTCTGCCACATGGACACAGGCGAGTGACTTGGTAGAAATACGCAGACCTCAGCTTGGCCCTTAGATCGCAGAACGGCGTGTGAAATCAACAGCTATGAGATGCTTCTGGGAGAAGCGTGCCAGCCAGCGGGCAGATCTGCTTGCACAGTCACTGCACCTGGCACAGCAGCTTATGTTACCCTCCAGACTCTCTACAGATATCACCCCACCTACGGATGGAGCTGTTCAAGGGTCTGGGACGGCCCCAAGGAGCAATAGGCTCGGGATGGAGCACGTTGATCGCTGCTACACCAAAGCCAGATGAATGAGGTTTACTGACTCGGCTGGAGTTTGTTTTCCTGCTCTCAGAACAAGGTGCTATTTCTGTGTCATCAGCTGGATCACTAACAGCAGCAGGCTGCAGACCAAATCCCTTTCTTTGACTGACGCAAAGGGAGTAAGGAGCACCAAGTGATTTTTTGCTGAGCCTGAAGCTGAGCTCCCCTGCGCTGGGTTGCAGCATGCAGACGGCGGGGAGTGGGAAGGCACACACTGTCAGCGCATGGACAGAAAGCTCTCTGCTCTCCAAGCCTGGCACCCTGCCCAAACCCTACGTTTGCTTAAAGTGCAGTCTGTAAGGGTTTGTCTTGAGACAATTTGATGGATACTGTGTGGGTGCTGGGGGCAGGCAAAGCCAAGAAAATGAGGGATCTGTCTGTCAGCTGATCTGTTCCCTCAGATTTTTAATGCAAACCCTTCATTTCTGTAAATATACTCTGCATGCTGCTGTAGATAGGATATGATTATTGGTGTGATGCCGTGAGAAAAAGGTGCCATACGTGAACCAAAACTGAAGAGTTTTCATTTATGGACCACATTTCTTATAGGTGGTGATAACATCTGTGTGATAAATTCATTTATTTCTGTAAACAGGTAATATATTACATATCAAAAAAGTAATCCACGTTTATCCCACCCATTCTTTGACCTTCCCTGCAATATGCCTGTTGGGTCTTCTCTGTTTGGACTGCTTTTAACTTTACAAAGTGCCTTAAACTCCCTGAATTTTGATCATCAGTTGCCAACAACTGCACTTATTAAAGTGAAGCCTGAACTATCCATATTAATAAAAACTCAACACTTGCCTTTTCTGCAAATCAGATTTCAACAGCACTCCTCTCCTCTTCCCCCTTGTCTGGCTCTGCCTGAAAAATATGCAGGACCATTTGCCAGGGTTAATTTTTAATAGTGCTGCAGTGAATTAAGTCATTTATTTTCCAGCGAGCAGCATGCTAACACACTGGGCAATAACAAATGCTGAAGAAGGTGACTGGGGAATAAGCAGCCGGGCACAGCTTTCCATTTCCACCTGCCTGATGGCTCAGCATAAAGGGCAGAGCGCTGTGTTTTGGTTTACTGTACACTGAGTCTTCATTCGAGGGACTCCTGGATGGAAGCCACAAGGCCAGCTAGGTTTATTTACTCTGTAGTCATGTGTATAGGTATGTATATAAACAGAGTCACAGCAGGCTGTGTGGCCAGCCCTCCCCTATGCCTGGGCACTCGTCTCCTCTAACTCAGCGGGTTAATATTCCTCCTAGGTGGTCACCACTGCAGGGGGAATGTGTCAGCCCGGGCAGTTTGGCCCTAAATACGTTTTGTGATCTCCGGCGGACTGGAGCTCAGCCTACCCACCTGTAAAACAGGTTAATGGTTGTCAGCTTTTCTGCAGAAATGCTAGAAGGATTACTTTATGTCTGAGAACTTTAAATGAGAGCTGCTCAGTGATAGAGAGTACTTTAAAAGAGCAACTGGAAAACAGGGCTAGGGCAGGCTGGCAGCCCCGTGAGCATGTGATGACCACAGAAAGAGCGCTGTTCTTGTCTCATTACCCCACATCCTCAAAAAGGCTAGGATGCAGATGATTCAGAAACAAGGGGAGAAAGGGCTTTTGAATTACTTATTAGGTAGGATTTATGTTGATTTTACTGTCCTGGGACATACAGGTTTGGGATGTAGAATCTCTTTTGCCATCTCTTCTGGGTGAAATGTGGTGGTAATACAGGGTCCTCTCCCCCATGCACCTACCAGTTGTTGTGTTGTTGTGTCCACAGAGTAGTCCAAAGGCCGCTAAAGAATCTTCCCCATAGCATGCAGTAAGCTTTGGATCAGACTTCAGTGATCAACAAGAATGTGCTGCCCAGCATGCTATAACAAGTTCACCGGCACGTGCTGATCACTGCAGGAGAGCTGTTACAAGAATGCTCCTAGAAATGAGGAAGGTCTTGACTAAGGAGGCAGCACCTTCCTGCTTAGTTCTCACCCCCCACGTGGTGCCTGAAATGTACCAGTGCCGTTAAATTTGGGAACAGAGCAGACCTGAATCCATTGCTTCCTCTGTGCGATATCACAGGGAAGCTAGAGAGAGAGTATTGTATTACTCTTAATTCACTTTGTGATCGTGTAAGTCTCCCAAATCCCAATGCCAGTAAGCTCTGATGATTAAACAGCTTACTGAAAGGAAAATATAGCTAACACTTTCTACCCTTATCAAAGTGTATTGCTAATGAGGGCTGGGAAATCCCTCAGTGTTAATACAACATCTGTAGATTAATGTTAGCTTACTCATGTTTTCATAGTCAATGGCTAAAATTCAATCACTTGGATTCACACATTTCTAATTGGTGTTACAGTACATCAGTCTCACTATTTTCCCAACTTAAGGACATTGACTGGAAGTAGGAAAGGCAATGCCAAGAGTCTGAGGCCAAAGAAGAAATGTGCTACACGTTGATTAGGACATCTTGACTTAGGAATCTTACAGAAGGTCTGACTTGAAAAACGTTTAGCTCAAAAGGAGCAGTATAACCCGGGTTCTCTAGCTGTGATGGCAAGTGGCTGCACTGCAGGAGTCTACCTTTGCTATAAGTAAGGTGCAGGCTGAGGCCAGCGCAGATTTTAGGTAATCACTGAAGAGGATGAAGGAGCAGATGGAAATGTCCCACAAGAGCCTCAGAAAGGCAAACAGCTTTTTGCAATGGAAAAGGATCAGATGAGCAATGCCAGCTTTTACAAAAGTTGAGTATAGTAAGAGCGTCCAGCATGGAGGTTCGAGAGCACCAAAAAGCAGAGATGGTGGAAAGGCCAGACTCCATCCTCCTGTCCAGGCTTTAGGGTGGCTACATTTTATGTGAGTACTGCTTTGTATCAGCTTTACTCGCTCACAAAAGTGGGAACAGAGGTTCAGGGACCCTTATGAAAGGAAAAACATACTTTAATGAAAGATGTGACAGAAAAGGGTCAGCAGCTTGACTCTCATGATGTGAAGGAGGGATGCGTGGCAGGGATAGAGACAATGTGCAGCCAGCACATTAAAAAGCGATCAAAGGAAAAGAAACCAGTAGTTTAACTGGATAAACACAAATGTCTTCAATTCTATCTAGTTTTACCATGTGTGCATACTAGAATCATGCTGCGCAACATTGCTTTGAAATTTCTGCAAGAAACAGTTGTAGTTAACAATGTTCCCCAACACTGAAAGGAAATCAGCATTAGTTGACAAAGGAGTAAGAAGATTTTTTTCAAAAAGAATTAGAATGTCTTGTCCAGGAGTGCATGTGGGATGGTCTCAGACTTAAGCACAAAGTCATCCACTTCAGAGAAGCAGATGAACTACACAAAGATAAATGTGTTGCACATCAGTGAATACAGAAATGTCAGAGAGAGAAAGACATCCCTTAGCAACTCATCTGCTTTCCACGCCTGGAAATCTGGCTCCTGCCAGCAGAAGTGACATAGATGACCCAGAGCATGGGAAGTGATCTGAACTGTCCCATAAAGAAACTGCTGGTGTGCCAGCATTCAAACTTCTCCATAGGGTCTGAAAATGAAAATCACAAGGGGCCTAAATATTGCAAGGAAATATTGTTAGGAAAAGAAATAAATAAAAATAAAGTAAAAAAAAAAAGTAGGGTTGTCTGCTTCCAGAGACCTGAGCTGCTGCTGTGTGAAGATGAGGGCAAAAACCTCCTTCAGAGTACAGTGATCTGAGGATCAGGCTCCAAGAGAATGATTGACGTTCAACTCATGCTGACAGCTAACAAAAGCTTTTGCACACGTGCCAGCAAACCGCTGCCAGGAAAGTCAGCATGGCTTCTAACTTGCAGATTTCTCCATTAGCAGACCTCGTACCCTATTTGACCTTTGCTGATCTACCCTGGCAGTCTTGGCAGAGAGGCCTGGGGTTGCATGGAAGTGGACACAGGACACTTATAAGCCCTGGTCCCTCTTGGTCAGGTGGGGACATCTCACAGAGGAATCTGTTTCATTTCTAAGTAACTCAGGCTCTGGACTCATTGTATGATCAGCTATAACCCAGGCAGAAAAGCATAACAAGTCAAAAAGTCAACATTTGCTCGGGACTTAAGCACCCATAGGAACAAATGGGATGCTTTCTGTAGAGGGCAGTGTGTTTCGCATCAGGCTGCAACTGATAGAGAGCACCACTACTTCTAAATACAGCCTCTGACCTATACAGATCTGACTAACAACTCATCTCTCCCCATCACCAGCACAATTTGAAGTCCAAACACACCACCGTCCTCCCAGGTAACGACTACCTGTCATGCGTTGGGAGATAGAATTGTTCATTCCTACAGTTTCTCTACAAGGAGACTGGTCCATTAAAAGTGACCAGTCTTTGAATTTTGTCAATTTTTGTGTATTTTTGTTTGTTTGTTTATTTGTTTTAAATAGAAAAAAGGAATCAGCAGTTGTTTGTATTCTTAAGCTGTGGAACACACGTTCCACGTCCAAGCTCTGATTACAAAGCCATTCCCTTCTGTGATTCTAGAGCATCTCATGTCCGTGAGTTTCTATTTGCAGTTTATAATTGATCAAATCCGACTGATAGCAAAATCCATTTAGTCAATAGGAACCTTTCTCTGGGGGAGCTTGGGTCCTTGGGAGTACCTGGCAAGGTGCTGCCTGAATTCTTTGTTTATTTCAAAAGGGAAATCCATGATGAGAAAGTTTGTGACGTGGATTAGATTACTCTCTGAGACCAATGATTTTGCTCTGTCCACCCAGAATCTTCTGCAATGTTTCAAATGGTTTGGTTAAAAGAAGTTTGAGTGTTTTATTTAGTAGAATTTAATCCAAACTTAATGCTGCTATTTTTAGGATTAAAAACAAAGTGGGCCCAGTCACTGGCTGGGTCATTTGAAGCAATGCAGTAGTTTGGGAGACGGTATGAAAAGAAGGTTTTGCTAATTGATTTGGGTTGATTAATTAATTCAGAGTTTGGTTTTGTTAATTAATTACTGCAGGAAATCTGTCTAGTTCTGCTCAGTGTCTGTTTGTCTAAAAAAAAAAAAGAAAAAAGAAAGAAACCAGGACTCACTGGTCTTCTTTCTTCCTGTCTGGTATCTCAGCTGGACTTCTGCTTCCAAGTTTCAGGTGTCTCTGTGCGTCCCAGCCCCTTGGGATGATGGCAGAAGTTCTCACTTGTGATATCTTTTGGTGCAATCTGCAGTAAGGATTAGATGACAGACTTCTTCCACTCTCTAGAACACTGTGTTAAATTATAGCATTGAATAGTTTTAGCATGCTTTTTTTTTTTTTTTTTTTTTTTTATTAATGACTTTCATTTACCTCCTGGTTTCTTTGTGCTGCAGAAGACTCAGATTCTCCCCACAGTGTTTTTATAGCCAGTCATTCACAGCACAACAATTCATTTTCAGGAGTAAGCTATAGCCTTGCATCCCCATATAGATTTATCCGATACATTAAGCACTTCTCTCAAAGGCTGCTTTCCAAGTCGTGCTATCGTTGGGGCTTGTGATCCAGCAGTATTTTCTCTACAACCTCATCAGAAAGTTAGACAAGGATTGTCCAGGAGTTACAACAGTTTTATCTTTAAGTCCCCAGACAGCTCAGAAGGCTGGCTGCCGTTTCTCATGCTGGACCACTTTACTACTACATCAACAGGCTAAACTTTAACTGCGAGAGAGTGTTTTTAAAATAGAAAGGGAGAGCATATGCTTTATTCTATCACTCGGTTGGAGCTGTGTTGCTTGTAGCTTGTATCAGTAGTCTAGGGATTAAGAAACTTTCAGGTTTTCTTTCATTTTTCAAGGCTATCCCCCAGAAGGCATCCTTTCCAGCTCAGGCATAAAGCAAACTTTTTGTGTGTGTTCCAGACCTACCGAAGGTTTACAAACGAACCTAACTTAAGTGCAGGATAGCTTCACTGGCTTCTATGAACACTTGCACGTACAGAGAGGTCTGCCCTTCCCTGAAGCATCCCTGTAAAAAGAATGGGTTTGAATATGGATTCTGCAAGCCTATTCCATCCTCTGTCCCAGGTAACTCCACAACCCTCCCAGATCTGCAGAGGAGAGTTTTCCCTCTAAAAACAATCGGGAAAAGATCTCCTGGATCTGCAGCGGAGAATTTTCCCCTTAAAAGCCATCAGGAAAAGAATGGAGACTGCCTAAGAATGGAAGCCAAATTAATTTCAGTAGAAATAGGTTCATCCCTTACTGGCATCTGCAGAGTTGCATCAGCTTGCTGCGGAAATGGATTAGGCCTTGTATTTCTGAGAATCCAGCTTTGTTTCAATTCTTTTGAACACTTCCTTCTTTCCTTCTGACTGCACTTCAGTTTTGGTCCAAGTATCAAGAGAGGCTGCTATATGGGGTGCTGCCACATATAACATAAGGTTATATAAATAAGTTTACAGTATAAACTTCTACTGACAAGTTCTGTTACCTAGATGATGTGCAGCTCACCAGTGAACAAAAAGGATAAGGTCTCAGCTTCTTCCCTTGCTATAGCAACAAACCACCTTGTAACGATCATTTTTTCTGTTTCATAAATGGGTTGCCATGACAAGTTACTTGTGTTGCATTGTCAGATACGAAAAGGAAACAATTTGCATTCTCTGGAAAACTTAAAGTTTTAAAACTCTCTCATGTATCAGTTTGCTTTCTGCCATGACATCACTCATCCTCTATGCTCAGGGAGAGACGAGCAAGGAAAACATCCTAGTACAGGAAAAGTACTTGCAGGTTTATTGAGTCTGGTGTATCTGCAGAAGGAATAAATTAAAAAATCATGAAGAGTATGGTGCTGTGGGAAGGCAGAGTTCACCAGATTCTGTTTTTCTCAGTACGCTCTCAGACAACAATAAGGGTAGCAAAATGCTACAGTCTGCCTTGCAAACACTTCAAGAAAGTTTCAATTACAGAGAAGAAAATATGCATCCAGGAAAATAGACTAGCTGAATGTGGCAAGAGCTCAAAAGCCACAGAAAGAACCAGGAAGTAGTCTGCATAATTAGAACAAAGCTAGGTGAAAATGTGGATATGGCAAAGTGACAGAAGACACAGGAGAACAACAAAAGCAACTTGACACCACTCATCTACCCTCTGTGCCTGCTGAGAATTGATATACCCTTCAGTTTTTCTTGGTGAAAAATGGCAGAGCTGAGAGCAAAATCTGGATATATTTAAACAAATATCCTTGTGAAGCTAAAAAAAATACTGTTATTTACCTTGCTGGTGATATTGATGATTACAAGAAGTTTTCATGGTTATTATTATTTTTTTTAAGGGCAAAAGAGAGGTTAGTTCAACTTGGTGATTACCTGTTTCTACTAGAAAAACAAACAAACAAACGTAAAACAGATTAACATCTCAAAACTTTTGGAGATAGCCTTGACCTATAGCTGATGCGCAAGCTCAGTTGTTCACAAAGCTTGTGGCCTAAGTTTGTCTGTCACAAAGTTGTGTTTGTATGTTTGCATGTCACACTAAGTCCCTTCTTGCAGAGGTTACAGAGGGAATGACGATTATTTTGGGGGCCATACCACTTACAAAAATCAGTGATGTGTCTTTCCAGGACTGAATTTAGATTGCTGTTTTAACAAGTCATGCTAATATTGATGGGAGAAGCAAGCCCATGAGATAAGGCCTCCTGCTTGCATGCTATATACAGTTTGGTGAAGATGATCAGGAAAAACTGAAGGCATCAGAATGACAGAGTAGCTTTTCAACCCCACTGCAGAATCTGTTTTGACAGTATTTCTGTGGCAGTAAGGCTCCTGTGAGATTCTCCCCATCTCCTTTTTATTGCACTGTGTGTCAGTAGTCCTGGTATTAGACTAGCCTTCCTTTCCTGTCAAGCAAGGCTTGCAGTGGTTTGTACCTCAGCAGGATTTCTAGAGAGGTGCATATTTCTCTTTGCCTTCCTTGAAGTTTGCCACAAAGGAAAAAAGAGGGTTCTGTCTATAGATCAGGCTATACCCTGAGCCAAGTGTAAATCTGTCTGCTTTGCCAAAAGCTGCACTGGTTTGCAGCAACTCAGGGTCTTATCCCGGTATTTTGCCTTTTTATCAAAACCAACAAGAATAACAACAGAATGGGGGGCAGGGAGACATATTTAAGCTGTATCACGCTCTGTGTCTTCACAAGTATATGTCATCATCCCTATGTGATTGTGTGGTTATGACTCACCGATGGATGATTATGCTTCTGTCTTCCAGCAGTCCGCCAACAAAAAATAGTCCTCAGGTAGCTTACATCCTGATGTGATCTGGCATTGAGGAATGAGCAAGAGGCAGTTTCACTCCTGTCTCCTGGTGTTTCTTGGTTCTTGTTGGTCACTGAGAAGCCCAAGAAGCGTGAAACTGAGGTTCACCCATAGCTGTAGACACACTACCTATTTGGTTTTTGCTCCCCGATCAGTTCTTCTGGGCCACCTAGATACTGAAAAATACATCCCTGCTTTGAGGGTGCTTCAAAAAGCAAGATTTCTGCACGCTCCAGTACCCTGCCTGCTCACCAGAAATGGGTAAGACAAGACGAGACAGGTAGGGCAGAGAGGCGGTGCGCTGTGCGTACGTGTGTCTGCCTGTGGAGAAACCCATCACCTTTGTGTTCGCTGCTGCTCCTGCCGTTGGCTTGCTCGGGAGAGATGCCATGTTCCTGCGAGCTGCGGTCCTTGCTTTTGTGGAGAAGCGAGAGGTTGTTCAGAACCGGGAGGGCTTGTTAGGAGCAAGCAAACAAGTCTCAAAGTAAGTCAAAGCTTCGTCCTGTTTGCTTGGACCTGTCTGTTTGCGTTCTGGCTTTTAGAAAGTGCTCTGGCAGGTTTGCTTGTGCTGGTGCAACACATGGCTACGAGACCTGAAAAAACCTGCACGACTTCTCAACGGGTATCCTTAGAACTTGCTTAATCTATTCCAGCTATGAGCTCTGCAGGGCATGAGCTTTCTTTTTATTGTGTGTCAACTGTAGTATCTAGAACAATGGTTTCTAGATCAATTTTCAGATTACTAGGTATCTTTCTAATGGAAACAATAAATTGTGTTGATGCGGTTGAAAATTACATCAGAGCGAGCGGTGTTTTTCCAGCACTAGGAGCACATGCTTTATTCAGGCATATCCCACTGTCCTGCCTCAAAGCTCGATCCCTTCTGCATGCTCCCGGGTTGAAAGGTGTTACGATCCCCTGCTCTCTTTCCAAAGCAGCAGGAGAATCGCAGCGTCTGGCACAAGACGTTGGGTAGTACAGGTGTGCTGGGACGGGACAGAAGGGCTGTGTTGGCATAGCTGGAGGCACAGAAGGAAGCCCGTGTCCATCGGGTTTACAAGCTCAGATTTAACTGCGCTGCCTGTGGGACCCAAATAGGGTCGGACAGAGCCGATCACCACACGCAGACATTAAATCTGAGTATTTTGTTTGCCTAGCGTGTACCTCAGCTGTCTCTATACTGAGCCAACTCGTCTACCTTTGCTTTTATGACCTGCCTGTATGGCTCCTGGACAATTTTGGAATTCTGTGTTTCCTAGCCACGTCCTAGCACGTTCCTAGCGATTTCAGTGTCTTCTGAGACGGGTTTAGCCTTTAGCGAGGGGCCGGTAACAGCCCGGTGGCTCTCCCAGCCCTCACCTGGCGGGCTGCCCGAGCACAGCGGGTGCCGGCAGGCCGCAGGGCGGCTGCCCGTGACCGAGCCCCATCTCCCCCAGCGCCACCGCCGCCGGGGCCAAGCCCTGCGGGGGAAACCCGACGGCAGGCGGCGAGGCCGAGAGAAGGGCAACGACGGCTGTGAGGCGCTCGCCCCTCACCGGGGCCTTCGCTGGGCGCCGGGGGGGCACCCTCAGCCTTCCCCGAGCGATGGCGGGCCCTGAGGAAGGCCAGCGGGCGTCGTGTGCGTGTGACCCCCCCGCCGCCCCGGAGCCGCGCCTCAGGGCGGCCTCACAGCGCCACCGCCCCGCTCCCAGTCCTCGGCGGGGGGGGGTGGGCCGGTGGGGCGTGATTGACAGGTGGCGCAGCCCACGGGGAGGGCGGTGGCGGCGGGGATAGCCTATCAGAAGCGTCGGTCGGCGGTGAGTGACAGCTGGGCGGGACTCGTGTGTGCGTTGGGAGGGAGGGGGGGCAGCTGGGCGTGTGCCGGGGCGCGCTTCGGCTGGGTTCGGAAGGGTTCGGCCGTGCTCGGCTTCGCTCGGCTGGGTTCGGCGGGGCTCGGCTCCCCCCGCCCGGCCGCACATTGTCCGGGCGGCGGCGGCGGAGCGCCCCGGCGCCCGGTGCCAATGCGGGGGGGGCGCTGCGCACCGGGGGCGCCTCCACCACCGCGGTGGAAACTTCACCTCGCCGCCGGCCCGACGCACGGCTGAGGGCCCCCCCCCGCCACGGCTGCTCGGCTTTTGGGGCGTTTTGCGAAGAAAAACGTCGTTATTCCGCCGCAAACTTCCGCTCCGCGCATCCCTCCGTGGCGCGGGGGAGGGGGGGG
>NC_048897.1:9849711-9878362 GCF_011077185.1 Oxyura jamaicensis
GGGGGGCAGGCGCCGTGCCTCGGGCGGCCTCCGTGCCCTCTGCTCGTCCCTCCTCCCCCCTTGCCCGTCCTTAGTTCCCCCTGCCTGTGCCTGACCCCCTTGCACGTCCCCTTGTCCCCCTGCCTGTGCCCGTCCCCCTGTTCCCATCCTCTCATGTCCCCATCCTATCCCTGTCCTCCTTGCCCATCCCTTGACCCCCCAGTCTGTGCCTGTCCTCATCCCCCTATCCCTGTCCCCCTTGCCCATCCGTCATCCCCCCTTCACATTCCCCATCCCCCTGTCCCCCCGTCCTCCATGTCCCCCATCCCCCTTGCCTGTCCCTCCTCCCCCTTGCCTGTCCCCCATGCTGTTTCCCCCCTCTCACCCCCTGACCACAGGAGATGTCACCAGGCACACACTGGGGTGCTGCCCCACGCCGTAGGGCTGAGTCGCAGGTACGTGGGACAAGGTTCCCTGTGTTATGGGGCCACCGGCACCTCCCTTCCTCCGAGGGACACCTGGCTCTGCAGTGTGCACCCCGGGAGGGTGGCACCCCTGGAGCTCAGCCCACCTGGTTCCTGGATGTGGATGTGTTTTGTGGGGCATGCCCGTAGACAAAAGAGCTGATGAGCAGTTGGAGAGGACTGGCGAACTCAGGAGTGATGGCAGGAAGGCTTAGAACAGCTCGAAGGTCGGTGTACGTTAGGCACAGCTGCACTGCTTAAATGGCCCGAGTTGTGTCTGGTTAACCTGTGGTGCACAGAGTTGCTCCCAGACAGCTCTGTAAGGCGCAGGATGGGTACTACCCCCCTGGGGGCTTTGTCACGACTTAGCCCAGCTTGGGTGGCATTGGTGGGTTGTGCACGTTGGAGGAGGAACTGAACAGCACGGAGCCCACGGGGCTTTGAGCTGCCTTAACTAAGCTGTTGTTGGTGGGTTAGGCTCTTCTGCAAAGTCTGACCCAAACGCACCAAATTGCTGAGGAATTGCCTGCCTTGGAGACCAGAGCATCAGCTGTAAGGCTGATGGACACTGGTTTTCCCTGGTCAGAACTGCTGGCCTCCCTATCCTTGTAGAGCTCCCGAGTATTTTACTTTTACTGCAGGGGATTTGCATGATTTTCTCGGGTGTTCATAACAGAGTCCATGTGCATCCCCCCTCTGTGCACCCAGCCTCGACACTCCTTTCTTTCCGCTCCTCCAGCGCCTTCCCAGCGTGATTAATAACATGCGAGCTGCTTCATTTCAGCACCAGGGCGGCTGATGCTGATTGAATTCCCTGCTCGGTCTCCTTGGTGGGCCTGGAGACTGACGGCTGTTTTCCCCGCGAAGGAGCGGGCTCTGGGGTGGGAGCTGTCAGCACGCCTTTTTTTAGCCTTGGTGAAAAAACGAGCGACGAAGCGTGCACGGTCGTACCTTCTATGTTTACATTCAAACGATCCTGTAATTAGCAATAATTAGCTCAGCTTGGGGTATCGCTTATGCGGCAATATTTAAACAAGGCTTGAGACCCGAGGGGCGCTTTTCTGCCTGGCGGAGAGCCCCGGGGAGTTACCTTGGGGTGGTTCTCTTGTAAATCTGCTGCTCGGCTCCAGGAGGTGGTGAACGTGTGGTGGGAGCGGCATCCCGTGGCCTCCAGGGTGGGGGAGAGAGGAGAGGTACTGGCACATCGTTTCCCACATCGCTCTCACCCAGCTTGCCTTGCCTTTGGGAGAAGCAAAGCTGATTTCCCAAACTTTGCTTCCCGAGACGCAGCCATGCAGCACTGATGCTCCTCGCTCCGAATTCACCCTCCTGCTAATTTAGGGTTGGTTCTCCCCACGTTTGTAACCCAGACTGAAAACTTCACGTTCTTGACTTAAAAGAGCCTTCTGAAGTTGAATATGGGGGAATATTACACGAAATGAAAACTGAGACAAAAACTACCCTGTGCAGAGCGATTTTGGGGGAAAGGCTGCTGAAAAAGGGAAGAGGCAGGAGTGCCAGCCAGGCCCCGTCTCGCCTGCCATCTTCCCGGGCGTGCTGTGCCACTGCTTCTGGCAGCCTAGGGAAGCAAAATGGTTGTGCGCTGAGCACGCTTATCTAATTGTAATTTATTAGCAGCTTTCTACATAATAGTTTTGAAGTGTAGGCTTCCAACCAGAGCTTGATAGGCAGCAGATAAAAATGTAGAAGATACTCAGTGCTACCTGTATTAATCTAGCAAGTATATTTATGGAACGGTATTTGATCCCCTTTATAGCTGGTTGAAGACCACGGAAGAGTATTAATCAAATAAATTATTTGACAAATACGGATAAGATTAAACAAATGACTTATTTGCTAAGTGCTAGTCAACTGCTGTGCCGTGTCACATTCCTCTTTCTCTTTTCACCTTTCCCTTCCAGTTTCACTCCGCTGCTTCGTGGTTTCTCTTTCCCTGAACTGTTCTCAGTATTTGTTTCACTTCATTTTTCCTTCCCCTTTCTCCTTTCCCTATAGTGTTTTCACTTCTGTCATTGTTTTTCTTTCATTCTTTCTTCTGCCTCTCTTTTCATGCTTATTTGGTCTAAATTAACCATTTTCCCCTTTTTTCTCCACCTTGGTGGAGATTTTTCTGAATGCTCTGCAGCCAGCTGAACCAAACGCAGTAGCTGTGTACGAATATGAAGATGTTTGCTCAGTGGTGATGCTCCTCTACCTCTCCCCCGACTGCCTGGCTGCTGTGAGAAGGGTGTTTCTGCAATTCTGGAGTTTTCTTCCAGCTCTCATTTTTGCTGTTTCTTTTTTCCCCTACTCCCTTTTTATTTTTTTGAAGCGATTTTGACTAAATATCCCTGTATCTTTGTATTCTAAGAGGATGACTAGGACCGAATGGCAGACTTTGTTCTTTGTTTTTGTATCTTTATGCAATCTGTTTTCGTCTGCTGCCTGACATAACCCCCTCAGCCCTCCTGGACCTCCTGGTTCCCTGCTCTTGGCAGCGTCGTTCCTCCCTTTCCTGCCCTCCGAGGTTACATCCGGGAGGTATCCTTCGGCAGGGCAGAAGGAATTATTAGGGCGCTGGAAGTTTTCTCCCTTATGGTTGCTTCTCAGAGCCTGAGTGTCAGGTTGGTTGGTTTAGTGGCCGGAGGCGAGCAGGTTATCATGCCTGACCGAGCAGGAGAATATTCACCTTGGCAGATCCAGTATTAAAAGATGAAAGTGTACTAAAAATGAGAATACTGTTATGGATAAGGCTTTTTTTTTTTTTTTTTTTATGAAATCTACAGAGAATATTCTTGAAAACAATGCGAGGAATAGAAAGCTATGTATTTCAGGGGAGGAAATTTGTCTTGCCTTGGCAGCAAAGCTCAGACAGTCTAGAGGAAAGTGATGGAAGCGTTCAGAGCGAGTGATTTGTCTCCGCTGATGATTGCAGTGGTAGTGCTGCAGCGAATGAGCTAAGGCACGGATGTCACAGTTCCCTGCTTCAGTGCTAGGAGCTGTGTGATGATGCCCTCTCGTACCGGGAGGAAAGGTCTCTGCTGGAGGTGAGTTGCGCCGTGCCTCTGGGTCACATGCAGTGCCCTGGATAACACTCGAGTGCGCTGCAGGGAGCAGCCCAGGCAGCCTGCAGTTACAAAGTACGACTGACCAGGGAGGAGGAGGCCAAGAGGAGTGCTCCTGTGCAGTTAATTTGCTGTGGGGAGAGAAGAAAGCTGGTGGTGTTTGGTTTAGCATGATAGTTATCCAGGGGAAAACGCTTCGTGGTTATCTGTTCGGTTCTCTGTCCTTGCCGCCTGTTTCTTGGTCTCTAACATGAAAACCAGCGCTGATGAATGACTCGCTCAGGCAAAACAAAACGTGAATCACCAACTTCTTGCAGCCAGAATCCAGCTTTACATTTTAGCAGGATGGACCGTCTCCCTTCAGAGGGAATGCTTTTTCTGTGCTGGCTGTGATGCCCCTGCCTTAATGCACGACCTGCCCGCGGCGTCCGTCTGACGGTGAAGTGCAATCCCTGAACGCCATCCGTCTCGTCTGAGCTGGTGCTGACAGAGGGCTCGGTGGATAAAGTGCAAGGCTGAGGACCCAGGAGTCCTGGCTCCCTCGCTGCTCTTGACTGAGCTCGTTGCTTTCTCTCCCTGGGCCCTCTGCTTCGTTGGGAGTGATACTGAGCTGGCTGCTGGGTGGCTCAGTGCGGAATATCCCCTAAAAAAGGGGGTGTCCTGACTGAGTGTGCTCTGGTAATGCAGAGGCAGCAACAGGATAGGTACTTGCATAATACAGCACTGGGCACATCTGTAAGTGGGTTTTTCCTTTTGCATAGCTAAACCCATTTCAAATCAGGCTGCTCACATTTAAGTTAAATTCAGGAGCTGATGGAGCTGAATTTAGATGCGTGTGGGAGCAGTAACTTGACAAATGCAAAAAAGAGACATTGCCACAACTACAGTTCTCTGGGAAGATGCCTGTATATCATCTGCTTGTTTAGCATCCTTGGAGAGCAGCAGACACTAGGGAGGAGCTATGACCTGTGAAATGAAGAGGAGGATGCTCTGGCAGTGGGAGAAGGCGGTGAGTGAGATCTAAAAATCAGGGAGCAGGAGTGAAATGAGAGAAGCCCCTGTGCACGATGGAGTTGTGCATGATGGGGTTGTGCACTTCTGTTTTCCCTTGAGCTGTTCTTCAATGAAGCCCTGTAGGAGGAGAGGTGAGGAGTGAAAGAAGAGATCTGTGGAAGAAGGCATCCCCTGGCCTGCTGCACGAGGTGGGCTGAGAGCTTTCCTGCCAGTCCAGGCTGAACTGCAGTGTGGCCAGCCGAGGGTCTCCCTGAGAAAAGCAGGCTCAGGTGAAGAGTCTTCTAAGGAGAGTCTCACTGCAAGCATTGATGCCCAAAGCGGGTTGGGATCTTGTTGGTAGGCTCACTGAGAAGCGAACTCAGTTCATCAGCTGGAGGGTCAGGCAGTCAGGGCTTGCTCCAGTGCCAGTGCTCAGTCTGCTGTAGTGCTTCCTTCGCACCATCTTCAGCCCTTCTGTGGTTTACATCCAGCTCCATTCACAGTCTTCTCCAAACCAAAGAGGAACGTGTATAAAATAGGCTTGAATATATGGAATCAGGCTGCAAGTGATCTATTTAGTCGCTTGTCCTTTTCATTACCCCAGCTAGCTGCTGCAGCAGCCTCCTGGTGTGGCACTGGCTCATGTATTTCTGTAGTAACAGTAGCATGTGTGCTTTTTCTCTGTGTCTGGCTTTGTTAGAGCAAGAAAGAGAGGTCAGAGCGCTTGGTGTTACACAAGGCACTAGAATTCATCTTCCAGAAAAAGAAGGGTGGGCTTGATAAGTCAACCTTTTCAGTGTAAATAGGTAAAATGTGTTGCTTGGAGGCAAATGGGACAGACTCCAGCTTAGGCGTGTGCTAATTCTGTAACTAACTTTTCTCTCGTCTCTCCTTGCATCCGTATCTGATCTGGTAGCTCATTTCAGGTACTGTTGGGCTCCTGCCGTGGACAGACAGCCTCTCCTTTGTAGCAGGCAGACCCAGTTGGCAAGGTTAATGCAAACGTGTTGTCCAGTGCCGCATCAGTTCTGCGTTCCCATCCCTGCGATACGGCTGGTGTCAAAGGATCAGAGACCGAAGGTTTCCGGCAGCTAGTTAGAGATGTCTTCAGGTGTGAAAGGCTGAAAATGCTGTCACTTTATCTCAGCCACTGCTAGTGGTTCCTTGGAGCTGCAGCACGTGCTTTTCTTGGTCGCACCGCTGCAGCTCAGCTTTGGCCTCCACAGAAGAGTTTCTTTGAAAGATACTAGAGGGTGGGATGGAGTGAAAGGCTTTCTCCCCACAAAGAACCTCAAGAAAGTGGGGTTTTATTCCCTTCTATCATTTCCAAACGAGCCTTTTCTTTTTAAAGATTTTTGGTATCAGGTCTCCAAACAGATGTGAACGTCCCTTCCATGTAAATCTTTGAAGCTGTAAGTGGCATCATGTCTTCAGGAGTGAGCTGATACCCTGTAGTAAAACTAAGTGTCTTGGCCTGTTGCGGGTTGGAAAAATAGTGAGAAAACTTGAGTAATCGACAAGAAATGTGATAGCCCTCTGGATGGGGAGAAGAGGAGGGCTCGATTAAAAACCCAGAGAGCTTTTTGCTCTTGATTTTCTGCTTATAGCAGGTAATTCTGAAATGAGCCATCTCTCTTTCGTCAGCTGCTCTGAGGCACTTTTCATGGAAAGAACAGTGGATCTAAAAAAGCAGATGCAGTTAACTGACGAGGCATTTTAGGATAAAAAAAAACTTCCTGGGGGGTGGGGTGGGGTGGGGGTGGAGGGAAAGGTAGATTTCTTCAAGAAGCAAAAAACCTTTATGCTTTTTTTTTTTTTGAACTCGTTTCCCAGGCACCTAATCTAATCTATCCAAAACAATTCTCCTGCAGCCAGGGCTAACATATTTTAAAAAACAGTGTAGAAAGGAATGTATTGTGACAGTTTAATTTGCCACTGAAATACGGTCACCTCTGGGGTAATTCAGAGAAACCGTAGAAGAGCGGATGATAAACCTGCTCAGGAGCGGAGGTGAGTAACGGGAGGCCATTCGGCTGGAATGGCAGGCGGGAGATGCCTACGGAGAAATATATTCCTGGAGCTCAGGTTTATCCGCTTGTTCCCTTGGCTCTGTAATGGGGCTGTAGGCTTGGCACTGCACCACATCGGGGCACCGAGTCCCCGTGCACATCACCACGAGGCAGGCGAGGAGAAGACCCTCCAGTCCTCTGGAGATGAGGTGGATTCGGATGGAAAGGTGGAGGATTGCAGCACGTCACGAGCCAGGCTGTGTTTCTGGGAGCTTACGTTGCTGAACACACGCATAAAGGACAAGTCCTTTGGTATGCCTGCAGATGGAAAATTAAGACTAGCTCTTGCTTCTGGAGATGGATGAAAGGATGAGACTGCCTCCGTGCTCCTGAGACCCGTCCTGCCTGCTCGGTATTAGGGGCAGCGTGATTCAGGAGCCGCTCTCTGGGAAAATGCAAGCAGCAGGTCCCTGCCTGCTGAGCCCGCAGTACAGCAAGCTCCCCGTTGGCAGAGAGCAGTCGTGGAGACAGGATTTCAGAAAGCCAGCCCGGTGGTTCTGCAATATCTGACACAAGCCAGTGCTTTAAAAATACACAGTGCTGCTGCTGCTGCTGTCGGGAAACCCTCCAGGCCCCGGTCTTCTGTGCAGTAGCAGAAGCCAGGTGGAAGCCAGTTGGTTCATTTTATGCTCTGCAGGAATGAATTATTACTGGTTTGGGTGATAAATGGTGGCACCGCGGGTCAGATCTGCACAGTCTAACGCCTGTGGAAGTCACTGTATGCTCTAGTTCCTGGCTGGGGGCTTCTGAAGGCACGGGACAGCTGACTGGGAATTGCAGTTAGAGTACACGGGTGCAGCTTCTCTCCCTGCAGTCTCTGCGTTTTAAAGAGAAAGCAAGGCAATCGCAGGGGGCTTTTAAGACAAGAACGGAAATCGAGCAGGAGTTTTGGAGGAGACATGTCCAATTCTAAATGAAGAAGTCCAGAGTTGCTTCTATAGACCAGTTTATGATCCTCAAAACCAGCGTTGTGTGAAGCGTGAACTCTTGGTGAGGAGAGGGAAAGCTGAGTGCGTAACAGGGGGTTGGGGTTTTTCAGAGCATGCTAGTAAACGCATGGGTTTTGGCAGGACTTGGTGACTGCATTGCAACAGGGTTACAAGGTCTTGCTCAAATTCTGCTGAAGTCAGCTGAAAAGTTCTGTGAGCTGCAGCGAGCATGGGCCGGCAGTCAGAGCGGTATCTCTTAGGACAGTCCAGGTTTTCATCTTTTCAGGGAGCCATCCTTTCAGGGAGCTAATCTGAACTTCCTTCAGTTCGGTTCCACTGTAGGTAAACGTCGTGCAGGCTCTTCCATGCTTTTTTCCCCTGTTCGATTTGAGGGCTTTTTGTAGCAACTTATTCTTCATTTATCCTGCTGTCAGGGAAGTTATTCTGCCTGCAGTCCCTCTTTGAGCTTAATTTTCTTATTTTCTGTAGCACCAGGGCTGATGGCTTCACAAATCTTACAATAACTCCTCAATCTCTCCCCGGCCAGTCTAGCAGCATGACAGCTCCATTTAATGTGTGCTCTCTGCTTTGGCTTTCTGCCCCCAGACTCATTATTTAGCATTTGTCTGCATCAAACCCCGGCGTTGCCAGCCCCAAAGGATCATATATCAGAAGTCATGAAAAAGAGAATCCTCGAGACTGCTCTGCAAATCCCAGATCTGCCCATGGTGCACGCAGATGGCACAGGTCTTTTTTCCTTCCCTGTCCCCTGTGTCTGTCCCTGAGCCCCTCTGTGTGTGTGCACCCTTCCCTGCCTGCCGCAGTGCCTGCTTTGGGGTGTAAAGTGAAAGCTGCAGCCTTGCCGGGCTCTGCAGTTCTCACGGCACCCAGCGTTTGGCTCCTGGGACGCTTCCCCTTCTTCTGCTGGCACAGAGGCAGGTTGAGACCTGCAGCTCTGCCTCCTCGTCGGCAGCCCAGCGGCCCCCGAAACGACTTGGATCCACTTGGTATATCGTTCCAGGGAAAAACGCTGCGGAGTTGTCTCTGCGGTAGATACCTGAGAGTATCGGTCTCTCTCCTGCCGTTTGAAGTGTGGTGTTACCTCCAGGCCTCGGAGGCTGGGAGTGCTTTCATGTTGGGTGCAGTCCCTTGCTGAAAAGCTTCCGAGCTCGGTGCAGGATGAGAAACATCAGGGTGCAATTTGCGTGCTCAGACGTTGACATCTAACATCTCGGCTGCTTACCCTCGGCCCCCGTGGATGCGCAGCGGAGAAAACGAGTGCTTTCATCTCGTCCTAATGCAGATGTCTGAAAGCAGGCAGACAGATTGCGCCTGTCTCCTCCCATCGATCGCAGGGAGGCTCCAGCTGATGGGCTCTGTTGTAGGTGGGATGAATCCCACCTTGACTGGCGGTGTATTGCCAGGAAGAGTAGCACAGAAAGCAAGGCAGCGTTGAATATAGCCTGTTCTTAGCTGCGTGCTGTCTCCTGGTAAATCTATACTGCTTCTTTGCTTGAGAAGCTGTTTCGTTGCAGTTCCTTGCTGGCTGAGAGCTGGAAGGCTGCAGATACCTCCCAGCAGCTCCCTCCCGTGAAGCAGAGGCTTGAGACCTCAAAATCCTAAATCTGGAGCTGAGACACCTGCGTGGGGTCTGGGGGTTAACAGATGAGCCCTGTGGTGCCTCCAGGTTACAAGGGCTGCAGACGTGGGTGCTCTGGGGTTTGGTGGGTAAAACCCATGCCTCCTAACGCTGGCGCACTGCTATGTTAACGGAGCTGGGTTCTGTAGGTCTGTTTCCCACTGGTGCTCAGCCTTCGCGGTTGCTGTGGAAAGCGGAGTGGTCTTCAGGGAGCAGGGCGGGGCTGGTGAGAGCCATTCGTGAAAGAACTGAAAACCTGAGCTGAGCCAACAGGTAGGAATAAAGCCTGGTAGCCTGGGGAGGATTTTCTTCGCTGGCTGAGTTTCCCCTTTGATTGGGAGCGCTTGTTCCATCATGCCTTCTCCTGGAGAAGAATTAGCCCGGTGGCAGGAACGTGATGCACCAGGTGTTTCGGGAACGAGGAGGCTGTCTGCAGCAGGAGCCTGCAGAGCTCAGCCTGCGAGTCCCTGCACTGGTGGCCAGCACTGAGCCTGCCCTGCCCCAGAAGGGGAGGGTGCCGTGCCATATTTCTTGCCCTGTCTCATGCCTGCATAGTTAGCATCAGATCTTACGACCCCCCAGAAAAGCACGGCTTTGTACCCCACTTTGCTGCTTGCCGAGACATTCCTGCGAGTTCGGATACCTGTAAATCAGCGTTCGGTTCTGGACAGCCTCAGGAAACGTACTGCGTGCATTCCAGCTGCGTCAGACCTTTTAACTGCGGCTCTCAGCCACTGCTCCTGATGTAGGCGAGGAGCCCTGGGTGGTTGGTTCTTGAAGGGTCTGCGAAAGCTGTGCAGTAAAAACAAGAACTGCTGTCAGGGAGCTAAAGTGTGTTGTTCGGGAGGCTGCACAGGATTGTGTTTTGTTTTTTTTTGTTTTTTTTTTTTTAGGACTGATACAGACAGAAAACCATTGCTGGACAGTAAACGTACCCTGTGCAGAAGACCAAATGTCACAACCGTAATGTGCCCACAAAGAGACCTGGAAATGTCAAAGGGACTCCAGTGTCTTTGCAGTCACGGAGAATATGTTAGGGGAAAAATTTCGGGCTGACCCCAGGTTGGAAGCGCACATTGCGTGCTGCAGAGGAAGGCAAAAATACCTTATTGTTTGCTACGTGGTGCCTCGTCCTCCCTTTGCAATGCACCTGACCTCTCCCTGCTCTCTTAACCAGCTACCTATGTCCAGGACAAGCTTTTCTGCTTTACATCCCACGATGTGAAGGGATGGGGCTGCATGAGGTCTACTCGAGGGGATGGATGTGGTTCTGCAGCTGAGATGGAGAGCGTATGGAAAACCTTCAGGAGCCTTTAATTCCTGAAGGAAGGTGCCCCAGAGCCTTGTAGTCAAGCCCAACAGCATGCGTTTTGCTTTCGTTGCCGTCCTTCCCCTCTGAACTTTGGCACAATAAATAGTGGCCGTGTTTGAAGAGTGTCCCAACATCTGGCACAGCACCAGGCACTCGCTGCTCCGTACGCGCCTCCCGGTGTTTGCTGTGCCTTCTGCCTGCTGTTTGCAGGTCCCGCGGGTCAGCGGGTGCGTCGCTGGTGGACCTGCCCCATTTCCCAGCTCTTCTTCGGTAGCTGCTTCTGTTATTCCTTCCACGGGGCAAAAAACAAGTCAGCGAGGGCCCAAAGAGACGTTAACACAGGATTGATAGCGCAGTGGGTTTGCTTTGCTCTCCCAGCTCAACAGGCAGGTGTACTGGTGCTGGAAAGCTGGCGGCAGAAACCAGGAGCCATCAGTCTTTCTCAATTTTCTGTAACCGTGTGACCTTCCTAACTAATTTCTCTCGTCTAATTCCCAAACGAGATGTATATGTAACTAAATCCAGCAGGGCTCAGAAGGCTGCATCAAGCCTTAGGCGCGGGAAGTAATGGAAGATGTGTAAAGCTGCACATCGTGTCCCAGGCAGAGCTAACCTTGTTGCACGAGGAATTTCCGTACAGGTTTTAAACCTTTTGGGTGGGAACCAGGCTCCCATCACGGAGAAGCCATCTTCCCTCCCGTGCTCCTACCGATGGCTCCTTCGGTTTCTGATTCAGCTCTGCAAATACCGCCTGGTGGCTTCAAACTGCCTGAGAAGTAGGCTGGTATTATTTCCCCTGTGAAGGCTGGAGGGAGGGAGAGAAAATTAAAGCAACTTGTCTTAGCCTGAGTCAGCATCACGGAGTGACGAGTGTGTCTCTCTGGAGCCTAGTGAAAGGTCTCTGCCTTATCTGGCTTGATACTTCACCAGTTGCACAACTCTCACATCCCCTAGATGCAAATATTTTCCCGGGGATGGCCCCAGTTGCCCAAGCAGGGCGTTTGTTCAGATTCTCATGCTTTGCAATTACTATAAGCTTCTTGTGAGAGAAAGGAGGGGGAGTGGTGCAAGGTGGTTTTCTTTTTTTTTTTTCCTTCTCCCTATTGTTGTTCCTCATCAGCTGGTTGCTTTGAAACAGCGCATTGTGGTTTGCCTTCAGAGGCAACGTGGCGCTGCGAACGCGGCTTCAGAGAGCTGCTGGCAGCTTTTGGCTGCGGGCGAGAGGTGCAGGCAGGTCGTGGCGCTGGGGTGCCGTGGTGCTGAGCTCAGCACCGCACCCAGCTGGTGCCCAGCAGGATGGAGCCGTCATCCATTGCCCGGGAGCAGCAGCGTGAACGCAGCAGGATGTCACCCAGGGGAACAGAACCTGGTGCTTTGCAAATAGATATCCACGGTGGGTGTATGGCACGCTTCGTTTTAGGTGCAGCTGCAGAGCTTTGAGTGGACCTCGTGCAGCCGGTGGGTGATTCATGGTGTTTTGGAGTGTGCTGAGCACTCCTCGGGCTTGCATTTCTGTGCTCTTCAGGAGCATCAGTTCCTCTGGTGCTGTAGAATTTTTTTTAAAAAACAAACAACTTGCTAAAAGTGGCATGAAGCAGTTGTCCTCTAAAGCCCAGCTGGGGCACTGACTGATTTCCACAATGATCTCAGTATCTTCTGCAGACCTTGCAGCCATGTGGGAGCCTTTAAAAAAAAAAAAGCCAACTACGTGAATTTTTTGTCTGAACAGAATTTTGGACTGCTAAGTCAGATTCTTGTTTGGGTTGACATAGTTTTATCTCGAGTTTGATCAGAAGTAAGTGGAAATAATGACAAATTAAGCCTGTGGAATGGCAGCCACCGCTGGGAACAGCTCTTTTGCAGCAAATCTCCATTCCTCTGCCCTGTGTTACGCATTGGAGAAAGAAACACTAACTTCTGCTTACGTTTCTAAGCGTGATGCTGAAGATAAACAGAGTCTGACTGGTGGTGACAGGCCAGCAGAACTTCAGCAGCCCCTTCATCCTCCTGCGGGCTGTGAAGAGGTGTTTATGGCTTGTGTGACGTGCTCGCTCCCTGTCCTGGGGCAGCAACAGCCCAGGTCCAGCCACCAAACCCTGGTTTGGGATGCAGGTCCTACCTGAGGCAGGACAGGAGGGGGGGGTGTGGGTAAAAGCAGGACTTCGTTGCGTGATGGTACGGAAGATGTGTGGTTGGTAGGGATTTCAGAGTCCAAATCCTGGATCTAATCAGCCCTGGAATGCAGGAGTTCATTTAGGAATTCATTTACCCCAAGTTTTTGAGGATGGATTTTGAGGATAAGTTGACAGGCTCCAGCTTTCAGAGCTCGCTGCTTTTTCCCTGCTGTTCAAGTATGAATTTTCCTCTTCCATTAATATATTCCCTCTGCAGAACAGTGCAGCATCTATTTTTGCTCGAGTAGTGTTTCAAGTTAAAGTTAGCTTGTTTGACATGCAAGCTGGTGGTTTTCTGTGGGCTTTTTCTGTTTAAAAAAGCTTTTTGCAAACATTGAATTTTTATTTTTTTAATGCTTCAGTTGAAGTTCCTGTGTGGGAACAATGAGAGCTATGTAGGAACCGTACCCACTCCACCATGCCGTGGACTTGGAGGTTCATTGCAGGGACAGACACAGTCCTCAGGGAGTTGCTTTCTGAAAATAAGAGTGGGTTTAAGGGGGAAATGAGGAAGCAGTTTATTTCCAGTTGGGTGTGAACGATGTCCGAGAATGACAAAGTGCTGTGCATGCCTTAAGAGCCCTGAGGAACAATGCTGGTGAAGTCTGCTGCTGCCAGATGAAGCAGGGAGCCTTCATCAGTACATCATCACTTCCCAAAACCTCGCTGGTGACTTGTGTCTCCTCCAGGCTCCTGCAAAAGCAAATAATTATGTTTGAGATCTTACAGCCAGTCTTACATTTCAGTGTGTTTCCAAGAGGCCTGATGATACTGGCAAGACCATAAAAAAAATCACAGTTCAATCTTAATCTGTGCATTTATCCTGATTTTCCAAGGAAGAATCATTTTGTCGTCTTAACAAGCATTTAAGGAGAAATGGACAGTTTGGTTGTTCTCCGTTCGCTTTAAAACAAAACAAAAACCAAACCAACAACAACACTAAACCAAAAGTGAGCCCCCAAGCCCTCAGAAAAGCTCTGAAAGATTTAGTTGTTCACAGATAAAGACGTGACTCCTCTTAGTGGCTGTTGGCTTAGAGGGATCGCTTCCGTATCTTACAGGTAGTTTCTGAGCCCGACTTGAGGCTCACAAGATGGGTCATGTTGTGACAGGAGCTGGGAAGCTTGCGTCACCTCACGAGACAAGGCGATGCTTTTAGGAGAACCACTTCACATCACCTGCCCGTTCTCTCGCTTTCTTGTTCTAGCTGCTGCAGAGTAACCTGAGCTCATGACATGTGTTGTTACTCGGACATTTGTTGCCCTCACAGCCTCCAGCAAGTCAGCAGAGCTACCACAGGCAAGTTTTGCAGGTAGAGGTGAGGATAAGTGGAGAGGCCTCAGGCCACACGTAGCACCAGGCCATCACCGCTCAAACAGCAGCTTCGGAGCTGTTGCAATTCATGTTTAGAGTAGCAGGCTGACAAAAATGAAATAAAATCACCGTCTTTGGTGCTTGGGAGGGCAGACACTGAACACATTGGAAGGAAAGGTCGAGGCCTGTTTGCTGGTTGATGGGGGCTGATGGAGAAGGGCAATAGCATGAGCTGCTCCCAGCAATTGGTTGTTTGCAGAGCGATGCTGGCCATATAACTGTTCCTAACCCCGCTTTGATAGCATGTCTCAAGTAAGTTTTGCTCATGATGATGAGGTTGCGTTGCTCTATGGTATGAGATCGAAGGGAGATGCTTGGATTTTTCCCAGTGGGCTGAAGGTAAGGTCATTTTATTTATATATTTTATTTATATTTCAAACCGAAGCCACAGTGTTGTGAGTCAGCTGGGTCTTGGCTGCAGCAGTTCTGTCTGTGGTCCCCAGTCATTATCCAACGTGCCTGCACCTCCCCTCGGATGGGCAAACCCTGAGACCACGATCAGACACCTGCAGGTCTAGTTCTGTCGCTCCCCTCACAGGAGCTCCTTCACGGAGGCTCCTCGGGAGCCTGTGCTGAGGAAAAGGAGGGGGCACAAAGGTAGGATTTGGGATAATTAGGAGACCTCAGCACTTGTTTTGTCTACCATGCTTCACTTGGCTGAATTGGTCCATCATGTTTCTACTTGGTTTTTTGATTGCTGACTTTCGGAGCTGCTCTGCAGTCTTTCTCTGTGCCTCCTGACTGAGTGAACGTGTATTTTTAATCCTTCATTTCCCAGGAAATGTCACTCTACTTTGTTCCTGCCTCAAGATGCTGAGAGGGTTAAATGCTCTGTATGTGCTAAGGTTTAAAATTAAGATAATTTGAAGCCCTAAGCCAATGTTGACTGGCTTCATTGATGATACTTTCTACCCTTCTCTTAAACCGATCCTCCAAGGTCAGATACCAGGTTTGACACTCAGGAGTTTGGTTGTGACTCTTCACTTGGGCTGATCTCTCTCTTCTTTTGGAAAATTAAAAATCTCACACCTTCGCCATACTAGACACACACAGTGGCTCAGGGCTGTCAGGTGAATTTGCCTTTTGTGGTCCTTTTCTGAGGCCAAACAGAACCACTTCCATGAGCCTTATTAAGTCCAAGAACAAATCCAGTGAACGCTGCTGTGTTTCTTTTTGGAATGTGTCAGCAGCGTGTGCATCCTCAGCGTTGTCAAGCTGAGCTCGTGCAGCAGGATCAGAAAGTCTGAGGGTACTGGGAGACAGCCAGACACCTGAGGAGAAACTGGGGAGCCATACGTACAAGCCTGGTGAAAAGACACAGTTTTATAGCTTGGGGATCTCGTTGCTGCAAGATGTTAGGGAAGTCACTGGCTTCAAAAGATGAAGGTTGACTGAAGGGCAGAGATGCCCAGAGTTAATAAATAAATAGATTTGGAAGTGGAAACTTAGGTGTAGGAACCCTCTTTCTTGTTTGGAGAACACCCAGCAGGATGAGACCTTGCTCTGGGTCTCATACTTGGGGTTGGTTTCCACTAGAAAGAGGAAGAGACAATTTTGGTGCTACTTGAGAATCCTCTATGACATCTTCCATGCCCAGGCATTGCTTATACTGTCCTAAGGAACTGAGCTGGGAGCTGGGCTGAATGCTGCTTTCTTACTCTGTTTATCCTGGGAAGTGTAGTACAGTTCAAAGCTCAAAAGTACCTCTTTTTTAATTTATTTATTTTTTTAAACAATGTGATTGCCCATACTGGAAATAATAATATTAGGGAAAGGAAGCGTGCCTAATTTCGTGCACGTGAAATCTGACAGTGCCAGTTTAGACCAGTGCTTTAGCCCTTTGGCTTCGTACTTATTTTGTGCTAATACAAATAACATCAGGCTTGTGCTGAATGTTTTAGCCTCAGTGTTAATTTCACCAAACATCTTACCTATCCCATTTCTTTTTGTTTAGCAGCTTTTCCTCCCGTAGCCCTCTCTTGCCCCTGTCCAGCTGTGTGCTCTTGGCTCCGTCCCTCGGTGTGATGCACATCAACGTTTCTTGTTGCTGCATGGCCAGGGGAGTTTGCCCTGCAAGGTTGATCTGTGATGGAGAAACTTTGCCATGCCTGAGATTTAAAAAAACAAACAAAACACAACAACAACAACCAAACAAACAAAAAAGGACATTTCAGCTAGATGAGTACATGTGGGCTTGTGTTGCTTGGTTTTGCTCTCCCCACGCTGTGACTTCTCCAGCTTGCGCTGCAGACGTTTGGGCTGTACTTTGCACGGTCTCTTTCTTGGCATACTCACAGAAGAAAGCAGTTGCTGAAGAATAAGGTGAAATGCTGTTTCTGTGTTTTGTAAGCACCAGCTGTGTTTGATCGCCAGGTACCTGCTGGAACGGCAGCAGCTCCTCTGTGCCATCCCGTGGGCAGGTGCTCGTCTCTGGTTGACTTTTTCTCTCTGGAGACTTGTACGTTTTCTTCTTTCTGCCCCCAGTTCAGAGCCTGCATTCAGACTCCCTTATTTTTGTCCATTTTCCTCAAAAATGGGCAGCCCACCTTTGTGTCTTTTTACTTTGTAAGCAACCTGACTCTGTTTGGCCCAGCGAGTTGTCGTTCTGGAAGCTCAGGTGATCTTTCAGACTGGGAAATCTGGCTGGTGTGACCGGAGGGAGTGCTTGCCAGTGCTTTTGTGCAGATCCGGTGCTCATCAGAGCCCCGTGTTGCCTTTTTCTTCCTGAATAGTTGGTCTGCGTGGAGCCAGCACCTCGGTTGAGTCCAAGAGATAGGGCAGGGCCCCTGGGGTGTGACGGCCACGTGAAGTGCAGTGGGATGGCCAGATCCGGACCTCCTCCTTGCCTCTACCAGGGAAATCCTTGTGACAAGGGACCAGTTATGCAGCACCAGGTTTCAAAAGGGGGAAAATATTCTCGGGGATCTCAAAAAGACCTTGGTGCCTAACCTTTAGGCCTTATCAGGGGAACCTCAGCTGTTCTGCTGCTCTCAGAGGCATTATTTACTTGTTAATCAGCTTGTCAAGCTTCAGTTAACTTCTGCGTTGAGGTGGAGCCACATCTCTTGCAGGTCTGGTGCCTCGCTTTTCTGTGGTTTCTTTTCAACCTTAATGTGCCTTTGGAAGCTGGCTGTGAGCCTGCCCAAATCCTGCATGTCGTCGTTGCTGCAGGCTCCTGAGGAAATTCTGGAAGGAAACCACCCCCCCAGCTTCTGCTGATGGTGCAGTTCTGCCCGCAGATGCTGGAGGTGATGGAGCTGGCATCATGATCCTGTCCCCTGCACGCTCAGCTGCGGACGGGAAGCACGGTCTTGTGGCAAAAGCTCGAACTGGAGGGAGCAGAAATCCCCAGCTTTACCATAAGTTTCCTGTGTGACCGTGACCGAGTCACTTAATTGCTGCGGGTTCCTCATTGCAGAGGGGAGTTATGTGCTTGATCTGCTGGGCTCTGAGTTCTCGGGGTGGGATGGGTGCAGCTGCAAGACAGGCAGGATGGAGTCCCTGCGCCGTGTCTGTTTATCTGTCGCTCCACAGCCAAAAGAGGGAGAATCCTCTCTTGCCAGTATCAGGACATCGAAGTCTTATTTGCAGCAGATCTGTGCTGTGACAGTGATTCATTTAAATAACCCACCCCCAGCAACAGTGCTTTGATTTTTTTTTTTTAATTTATTTTTTTTTAATCCAGGCTGCTGTAGAGGGAGGGAACGTGAGCATCACAGAAAATAAATCCTCTTGTGGCTGATTTACCGTGAGCAGCAAAGTGAGGCTTGGGTAATCCAGGACCCAAACTTCACAAACAAAGGCTCCTGATCCAAACTTGGCTCTCGTGCCTTTAGACCTCTCTCTTTCTGTGATAGTTGCTCGACACTGCCTGCACGACGCGCTGCTGGTGTCTGCCTGGCCTCACACATGGCCACATCTGATTCATTCACCTTGGTTGTCCAAGGGCTGGCTTTGGAGGCGCGTGAGATCTTCCCCAGACCTGTGTGCTCAGCACCCACCTCGCTGCTGCTCCCTGGCAGTCGTCCTCCTGAGCTGCGTCTTGCAGGGGTGGTGTTGGTGGTGTGCCTCTGTTCCTCCTGGGAGGAGTGCTTGCTCTGGCCAAGGTGTGTCTGTGCAAATCCTCACCTTGCTTTTCCTCTGTGATGCAGCTGAGCGAGGTCAGCTCCTTCTCTCCCCTCTGTGGGCCCCCCTTTCCCAGCCACCCGTCAGGGAGAGCCTTATTGTTGCAGTGCGATTCACTCTGGGCGGATTGCAGGGTGAGAAAGGGATTTGTTTAGCTGTCCTGCTCAGCCTGTAAATCAGCGGCGTGCCCCGGACTATCTGCTGCATAACACCTGATGCATATTCATGCCTGCGAGCAGCGCAGCACAGACGGGACAGCTTTGTGTCACCATGCTCATAACGTGCCCCGGGGGACCGGGGGCAGAAAGGGGTCTGTCTCAGCAGCAGGTGCCTGCCTGCTTCCCTTTATCTCCTTCCCCAGCTGCCCTCTTCTCGTTGGCTCCCCAAGATGCACCGGCACTTGCTTTTCTGCCAAAAAAAAAGTGCATTTTTTTGTGCCTGCAAAAGCTCTGCAAGGGCTAAATGAATGCAGAGGGATGATCGTTATATTTGATCACGTAAATGAAATGGCTCGCTAATAAAGGAGACACTCTAGAAATATCTGATTTTGTCTCTGTGGGGTCACTCAAGCTGTTCCTTTGAGCTCTGGCTTTGAACGAAGCGTGAGGAGCTTTTTATCAATGTCGTGTTGGGGATGGCAAGGCAAGGCAACTCGCTCTCCTTAACTCGCTCTCCTTCCTTCATCGGGCCGTCCCCGTGCTCCCCCACCTGCCACCGCCTGCAGAGACGAGGCAGTGCAAACATGCTGCTCTGCCCCGAGTTTGGAAAAATGTGGGTGGGAAAGGCTGTGCCACGTTTCCCTGGAAAAGATGACACTTTGGAGGACATGATTAGCAGCCTGGGATACCCTGTGGGAGAAGGTGGGTGAGGATCAACCCTGCTTTTCCCCTTCTAGCACAAGATCTAGGGGCTGGCTGGGGAAGCTGGCGGAGATGAGTTAGGCTCTAACACGAGGGCTGCTTTGTCCCCCTGCAGGGAGCAGACCTGTGGAGCTCCTTGCTATAGGGCAGTGTGGGTGGCAGGAGCTTACGTGGTTCAGGGGAGGCTGGGCAAGTCCTTGGGAAAGAGATCTGTAGAGGGCTGCCAAACACAAGCTGTGCCAGGCCCAGGAAATCCCCTGGGCTGAAAATAGCCGGACGCTCGGCGAGGAGCAGGGGGAAGCAGCGCGGGGAGGCTGGTCTCCAGCCACACCAACTTGGGGGTGCTGGAGCCTTGCATTTGCTGCAGGATGAACCTGCCTGGAGCCCAGCCCTGCCAGCCAGGAGCTGTCACCCTGTACCGGCGTGCTGCCGGAGCTGAGTGCCACTTTGGGGTTGTGAGGATCTGGGGTTCCTGCTGCTCCGAGATCTTTTCATTTCATTTCCTGCTGCTGACCAAGAGGCTCTGTTCCTTTCCATCCACACCCCAGGCCCGGCTCCCTGTCTGGATCTTCCTGCTGCAATAGCTCCAGCAAGACGGGGCATGTGCTGCTTGCACCATTTTGCTCCCAGGGACCAAGGCTTACCGATACTCTTCCAATAGCATTTTGCTCCCCAAATAGACCTTTTTTAAAGGCTCTTTTCCATGAAATGTTAAAAACAAAAGAATTCAAGGCATTATCGAGACAATTCTCAGAACTTCCCAGCTGCAAATACCTTGTTTCCTCGTCCATTTATTTACTTATGTTATTCATATAGGTTAGGCTTTAAAGCAAGCAGGAAGCCCAACAGCCAGACCCTATTTCCATTGCAAATTTTTTTCGAAATGAAAATGGCTTAGATGTGTTTCCTGAAACCAGCTTTTGGGTTTTTCCCTGTCAGCAATTGCTCCGCAGGAACGGGGAAGGGTGGGGAGGGAGAGAACGGAAATCGTGGAGGGAGAATGCAGTTCTTGAGCACGGGGCACTTTTTTCCCTGATACACGGCGTTGGTTGCTCTCTACCGACTCTCAAAAAAAAAAAAAAAAGCATGTCCCAGCTGCAAAATGCTGTCTGTGACCCCTGCAGAGCGTGTTAAATACAGCCCTGGGTTTGTCAGTGCTGCTGGTCGCTGCCCCAGCCTGTTTCGGTGTCGGCTGCTCTCTTCTCTCCTGTTATCCCGCCTCGTCCGTGTGTCGGGGCGTCCGTGTCCCTGCCTGTCTCTGCCCCCTCCCCACACTGGTGGCACACTTGGGATTTGATGAGGATAACTGGAGCAGTTTGGGTTTTCCCTCTCGCTTTACTCTGCCTCTCCACACATCCCTGCGCAGGGAGGCTCCACTCCGTGGGGGAGCTGTCAGCTCTGACAGCCAGACACAAAGACCCAGCAGGCAACCAGCGGCTTTCCCATCCAAAACCTGCACGTGGAGCCTTTCGGCTCCTGCTAAGGCCCTGGATGGGAACTTGCCTCAATTTAGTGTCCGCCTTTACCGCCGGTGATGACTTCAGGCCGGTCCCTTGGCTTCCTCGCCTGGCTTTGCTGGCCCGTGGGATGAGGAGGAGGATGGTGTGTGTGACCAGCCCTGCCTGCCCAACCCGCCGTGACCAACCCCAAGGCATTACAATGTGGTACCAAGTCAGGAGGTGGCTCAGAGGCCAGGTTTTTAATGGGTCTAGTTGCTACCTGTAGCGTGGGCTGTGTTTTTAACTTCCCCGGGTACCTGTCCCTCTCTCCATAAGTGTCTGCATGTGCAGCACCTGCCCGGCCCCACGAGGCTCTGAGCTGCATGGGAAAGCAGAGGAGCCCATTTCCTCAGACCTCTCCGTGGAGCAGCAGCAAGTGACGTGCACAGCAGCATGTTTTATCTCTGTCTAAATAAGCTACGGATCGCTTGGAAGTGTGCTCCTCCTGCAGACACCGCAGTGGGACGGGCTGGTTGCTCTCAGGGAGCAGTGGTGGTGGTGGGAGGTGAGGATCCCACCGTGAATTGCAAGCACGTTACAGCACCTCCCAGAGCTTCTGGAGATGTGGGCGTGAGCAGCCCGAGCACACTCAGTTTGATCTTGGGGCCGTTTCACGCTGCTAGAAGTTCCCCTTCACCGGTGAGTGCAAGTGTAATGAGAAACTGAGGAAGCTGTTGGTGCTCACGCTCAGGCCAAGAGTAGAAACATCGGTGATCAGCTGATGGCAAGTGCTGCACTGGCTGTTCCTTGGGGTCAGGCTGCAGCGTGCTGTGGTTTATAGGCTCCTGAGGTAAGGGGGCTGCTGGTCTTTATATCGAGTATAATCGTTTTGATGGCCGGTATTGTCTAGGGCATGATTCCTTTCTTGAGTATCAGTTCCGAGAGAAAGCTCTTGGATAGCTGGTTTGTTATTTGTGTTACCAATTTACGGAGATTGTTTTTACTGGTTTTTGGCATTTTAATAAAACCACTCGGCTTCGCTGTGACTACCAGGTGTTTTTCTTACAGAGTGAGCTGGCGAGAAAGAACTTCATTAAACTTATGAGCGGGTGAGCAAGAGCAGCATGGTCAGACCAGCTCAGTGCTAGCAGCAGGCAACTGTACTGCTTTTATTGAACTGCCAGACAAGGTGCAACAGGAACAGAGAGAAATCAGAGATCTGCAAGCTGTTGGCAGTGCTGGTGGGGATGGTGCCATCCTGCTTTCCTCTGTCCTCCCATCTCTTTTGGCCCGTGCGATGAGGACCAGACGCTTCAGCACCACCTCCTGCCACCCATCTGTCTTCCAGGAGAGCACCGAGGGCTGGAGGCCCAGCGCTGCCTGGTGGCACGATGGCAAGGGAAAAAGAGCAGGGATTTAACTTCTTTGTGGTCGGGTAGCCTCTGGTAGAGGCGATCTGTTGCCAGAGGTGCTCTAAATAAAGCTGTGTCCAGAGCCAGGACCTGTCAGTGCCTGTTGAAGACCTCGTGCAAAGCCACAGCTTGCACCTTGGTGCTGGGGCTTACCAATGTGCTGCAGGGACAATCCCTCTCTTTCAGGCTTGCCTCTGACTTGAACCTGCCTGCAGCTTTCGGCTCTTCTTCCTCCAAGGTTTCCTGCATCCCCTTGAACGTCTGCCTGTACTTTGAGCCTCCTACATATTGTCATTCCTTATCCCTTTTCTCCTCTGGAGCAGTATTTTTGTGCTCGGTCTCTTGGGACAGGCTGCCTGTTCCTTCACGTCTTAAAGAGCTTGCAGAGGGTGGAAGAAGTCATTCTGTTCCTTTTAGACTGCCTTTTTTTTTTTTTCTAATACAAGACATTACGTCCAAGCTGCTTCTCCAAAGCAGGGCCACCATTTGCAACTTTCCTTACACCTCTGGCACCCCTCTCTCTTTTCGTCTCGTGGGCTGCATCGTCTGAGTTTGCAGATACGAAGCCAGCAGCCAAGCACGTTGTGTTAGATTTGCAGCTCACTTCTTTGTTAATGTAAAAAAAAAAAAAAAAAAAAAGGCAGCAAGTAAATGAAAATGAAGCATCGTATGGGCTGTGATTCATAGCAGAGCAGCAGCTTGCCAGCCTCCTCTCCCGAACCTCTTTCAGGCCGGGCAGGCCACCGAGAACATCAGCATTTTGACCCTCAAGTGAAAACGAAAGGTGGCATTTCGTGCTCCTGGAGAGGTTCGCTCAGGCTCTTCAGAGGCGGTGTTTGGGGACGCTGGTGACAGTGTTGTGCATGAGCGGGTGGAGGAGTGCGGGCAGCAAGGTTTGCCTTGTCAGCGTGTTAGGTCATCAGGTAGGATTCCCGAACTGCAGGCATGGTGGGCTGCTGGTGACACGCTGAGATGAGCCTTGTTTTGGTAGAGGGCTTGAGGCTGTTCTGCCTGCTAGGAATCTTTGCCAAAGGGAACTAAATTCAAACACTGCGGCGTTTGTGGTCGAAAGGTTCCTCAGTTCTTGGGGACGGGGCGCTCAGGATGAGACCGAAGACATTTGCAGAGGTAGAACTGTTTTCGGGTGCATTAAAACGTGCTCCCGGTTGACAGGTAGCGTGTAAACGTTCAACAGCGAGCAGTGTTTGTAAAACTTCCATCGTGGAAACGCAAAATCCACGGGGGAGGACTCGGGGGCTGCTGGGCTGGGAGCAGCTGCTGCTGCCAGGCGGAAGCGCTCGGCTGGGCTTTCCTAGACAGCTTGAATGGGAGCCAGGAGCCCTCTCTCTCCGGGAGAAAATCCACGAGGTCAGGAAGTACAGCAGCAGCTCCAGCTCCACGCTAGGGCTGTTGGCTTGGCACTGAGATCCCAGCCCTCTTCCCAGGCGCTGCGCTCCTGAACGGCTCCTGTCCTTGGCTCAGCCCTTTGTCCCGCTGCCCTGCGCGGCTTGCTGGGGACCCAGCTCTCGGGAAGGATGCTGGGTGCTGCAGGGGTGATAAATTTGGCTTGTGTGGAAAACACCAGGCAGCGACCCAGCTCAGCCTTTCGGAGCGCTGTTCCTGCGTGGTGTGGGACTGGGAAGCTGTGCTTTTATGTTTTCTTTTTGGTCAGCTCTGCCTGGGTTCAGCACTAGCTGCTGAGTAACACAAACTCTTGATTTTCCTCCGTTGGAAATTCTCACACCAGGAAAGGTTTTCACAACAATCGTCAGGCTGTGCATCTCTGTCCAGCAAATCCCCGGGCTGGAGTGTGATATCCCGGCGTGTCTGTCACCATCTCTCTGGCAGAAGCCCCCACGCTTCCCTTCCCTACCTCCCCGTTTTGGGAAAGCCACAAACACCGGAGGTCCTGCTTTGCATCGGGGTTGTGCTTGCTCTTTTGCAGCCGTTTCCTTGCTTTTCCCCGAGATGCCGAGTGCTGAGAAGGACACGCTCTTTGTTTGTCTTCCTGCTGCTGAGCCAGCAGCTAAGGAAAGGGCTCCGGCGAGAGGTGGCTGGCTCTGACTGCTCCCAGCCCGGGCGGGTGATCGAGCTGTCTGAGTGGTTTAGGGTTGCAGTCAGATGGGGATTGAAGTCAGAAAGTTCTGGCCTACTTTAGATGAGATCTCTGCTGCGATAGCAAATCCAGCAGATGCAGACGGGCTGGGTGCAGGGTGGCCGCTGCTGGTACACCGGTACCAGCCTCCTCAACAAAAAACCCTCCCTCGTCTTCGCAGGAGAGGTGGCAGCTTCTGCCTGTATCAGCACGTGGCTAGATAACACCGGGGTACCAGAGCTGTGAGACGAGCGTTCGGCCTCTTTCTGAGCACTTTTGCAGTGCTCCATATGCCGTGCCCTGTCCTGGTTATTTGTCTTGCCCGCAGAATGACCGGAGGTGGCCAGGAATCGGGATTCTGGCTTAATGCTCTTCAACGGGTCGTCTTCGAATCTGTCTGGTGGGTTGTGAGCTGCTGGGATTCCTGCTCCTCGCAGCCTTGCCGAAAGCTGTGGGTTTCCAAAAGCAAAAGATCGTTGTTCTTTGTTTCCTTGTCAATCTGAGATACATCTCTTTGTAACTGGGGGTGATCTCAGCACCGGGCTTTTGAGGAACACGTGGAATACTGCTCGGGCAGCGCCCTGCCCTCCACCTGGGTGCTAAGCTCGCTTGCAGAGCTTGTAAAGCAAACAAGGAGGCACGAGCAGCCCTTGCCGTTGGGAGAAGCAGGCTGGTGATGTGCGAGCAGTGCCTGCGGGATGGCAAACGACCGGAGGGGCCGTGTGTGCAGCGGTGCCTGGCCCCGGGGTGGCTCTCAGCAGGCAGGGCTTGCAGCCCAGCGAGATTGCTATTTAAACCTTTGGGGTTTTGTAATCTTCCTGCCGTAAGCGCTGAGCTAAAGTTCCTCTTTCTCAGTAGGAGGGGAGCAGAAACTTAAGGGAGAGGGGAATTTTCCCCCACCGAAGGGTAATGGCAAGTCCGTATCGCTGCTCGAGTTCGGCTCGCTCCTACCGGCTGTAACGAGCCTTCCCAATTAGGGCTTTCCCTGGTAGCATCCTTCTCCCCCGTGGTCTCTGCCAGCCCTCTGTACTGCCTTATTCCATCTTCCATATTCCCTTACCTCGCGCCCCTTGCAAGTCTGCATGCGGACTGTCAGGCTGAAGGATTGCAGAGCATCAAGGGTTAGGCGTTGGGCATGTTTTTGCGTTGGGTTGGATTGATTTCTCTCCCCATTTTAAAGTAGCCTTCATTACTCAGGGAGGGTATTAGGTTAAAGAGCTCTGGATGCTGCAGTTCCTCGCTGTAACTGTAGACCAAGCCTTGTGTTTTAGGTGAGGTCATCTCATGTCTGGGACCCCAGGGAATCGGATCATAAAAGGCAGCGGATCCTGGAGGCCCAGCACAGCGTGACATAACAAAACAAATGGCTTTTTTTTCTGGCCAAATTTCCAGGGTGGTTGGAGTGCTGGATGGGGAGAACGAAAAAAGTCCTTGACCCTTGGCTCATCCCACATTTTCCCCATTTCTGGTGGTGTTTAGCAGGGTGGCATGTCTGCGAGCTTGGGAGGAGAGGCCAGGGCAGTGCTGAACAATACCGTGCAGTGAGAATTTTGTGGCTATTGCAAATCCCCATGAAAAGCACACGTGTCCCCAGCCTCTCTGCCTTTCCCAGCCTCCGATCTGTGCCCCTTGCTCTCCTGACGTGGTGGCCGTGTTTCTCCTTGCAGGTCGGGGTGCTCCTGGAGGTCCTGAGCTGGGGTCGGCTGGAAGATGACCGAGTACAAGCTGGTGGTGGTGGGAGCTGGTGGCGTGGGGAAGAGTGCGCTGACGATACAGCTCATCCAGAACCATTTCGTTGATGAGTATGACCCCACGATAGAGGTAAGCGGCGCTGCCTGCATGTGTTCCTAGTGCTCTTTGCTGCAAACCCCATATGATCAGCTTGAGCTCGAGTCTGAACTCGAGCAGGGACAAGCCCTTCTCAGCTGCTGCCTGTGCGTTTGGAGGTCACGGCGACCGACGCGTGCCTCCTGAGGAAGGACAGCAGCGTGTGCTGGAGAGAGGCAGCGAGGGATGCAGCAGGAGCAGGCAGAGCCAAGGAGAGGGAGCACAAAACTCCTCCTTTCCGCCGCTGCTGCCTAGGGAGGGGTTAAAGGTTTGGGACCGACAAGCCATTTTGTGCCCGTGCTTCATTTCTTCTTCCGTGAAATCAAAGTGAAGATACTGACTTCCCATGCAGGACGTTTTGAGATTTTTCTGATGAAATGGCTTTTGTCAGAGCTCGTCCTGCAGTTTGGGTGAGGCAGTGTGGGGTCAAGAGCCCAAGCAGAGCTGAAGACTGATGATTTTTTATTTTTATTTTTTTAAGAGATCCCCACGTCTCTGCAGAGCAGGGAGCTCAGGGACTTTCTTCGGGCTGCCTAATACATGGTTATAGATCTGCTCTGCAGTAGGAAAAATGACACTGCGGTTCTTTTCTGCAGCTTGCAGGATCCGTGAAACAGCCCAGGGAGAGACAAAACAGGGCGCTCCTCTGTCTTGTGCACTGAGCTCTGGGCTTTTGTCCTCCTTCAGAGCCCAGCGAGTTCATCCTCCAGTGGGAGGCGGAGAGCTGGGGTGTGCTGCAAGGCTCATTGCTGCTCGTTCTCCGTCACAGGGAGCAAAAGATGAACGTACAAAAGTCTCACTTGTTGGGAGTCAGCATGGATCTGTATGTTGAGCCTGGTCTGTCAGGCTCAGTACCCCACCTGAGGGGCAGCCAAGTACCTGTGCAGGAGAGGTTTAGTATCAAAATTCATTTTTCTGCATTTCAAGTGTAAACAACAATTTTTTAATTTTTTGAACCTTTTAAACCCAGCCCCTTCTCCAGCTGTTTTCACTGCATCCCCGCTGCTCGCGAGATGCTGATTACCCGCCGTATGATTTACACCTCGGTCTGGGGGAGGTTTGGGCAGGACCGTGCTCGTGGTGCCGCTCCTGGCAGGAGGAGTAAGTCCACCCTGGGAATGCAAATCACAGCTTGGTCACGCCTCCCAGACAATAACCTCCCTGTCTGCAGTCCTGGAGGATTCTCCACCAGATGTGTCTAAATACAGCTGTGGTTACCGCAGTTATTATTACTATTATCATAGAGCCTAAAAGGTCCCAGCTGAGGTCAGAAAGCTATTCTGGTAGGTGTTGTATGTGCAGTCCCCACCCTGAGGAGCTCACAACTTAAACAAACAAGAGAGACAGGGCTCAGTATAAAGGCAGAAATAGTCTTATCCTACAGATGGGAAGGAGAAAAAGCTCTTAATAACACGTGCTATTACATCATTTGGCCAAGGTTACCTAGAAGGTCCGTAGCAGAGCCTGGAATTTAATTTAGGGCTCCAGAGTCTCAGTGCTGCACCTTGCATACAGACCCCGTTTCCTTTTTCCCCATCTCCAACTTCCGCGCAGGCAAGAGAGCTGTTTTATTTTCCTGCCTGTGACTGCTGCAGGCCATTTTGGGTTTTGGTGCTCCCTCCTCCCTCCTGCCATGGATTTATGGCGCTGGCCTCCAAGGGCCGGACCCCTCCGCAGGAGGCTGGGACGTGGCCAGCCCTGCCTTCCTGTGCGGTAGTCTGTACAGCGAGAAGTGCCCTGCAGACCCCCAGCCGTCTTATTCATCCCAGGGTGGCTCCTGTCACTCACGCTTTGTTTTGTGGAGGTTTGGGATGCACAGGGTTAGCTACCTGCCGCTGATCTGAAGGTGCCCACCAAACCGTCCTGCCGTGACTAAGCCGCTTTGGATTGCGCCCAGGAGCTGACTCTGCCCGTTCAGCTGGCTAACGAGCAGCACGACAGCACCGAAACGGGCAGCTTGAGAGAAAAAGTGTACGTGTGTGTGGAGCAAAGTGTGGGTTGCTTAAATAAACCACCTGAAGGGTCGGTGTGAGCAGGGTTGTGTGCTTGGTGCTCTGGCCGGGAAACCAGGCGAAGGGCAGGGACCCCAACTGCATCCCCAGCCCGCTCAGCTCCACCTCAGCTCGCTGAGGCCCCCGGGACTCATCCTGCAGGGAGCTGGTGGGCTGGGAAGAGGAGAAGCAGCAGGCAGGGCTGCTTTTCTCTCAGGAACAGAGGCCCTGATGAAACGGCTGCTCAACCCCGGGTCTGCAGCTGGCAGCGTCCCACAGCACGCGAGCAGGGATGGAGTAAAAAGCCAGACTGTGTTGAGAAACCCTTCCGTTTGCCTCGCAGCTTTTAGCAGTCGGCACTCCCTTAGCCTCAGGTTGTATCCTGGCCGTAGCGTTTAACATACAGGGGGTGCTGGGCACCCAGCTTGGTGGGGTCCTTCTGCTGCGCTGCAGCCATGGGGACAGCGGGGTCGGCACCGGCGATGTCCCGGCCGTGTCCCTGCTCCTGCAGGCGGCCCCAAGCATCCTCTCCCAAGTGCCTGCAATTCCTGGCTCGTGTGTGAATGTCACTGGAGAGCCGGGATCACTTAATTCGGTCCTTCCAGCTGCTGGAGGAGAATCTGTCTGGGATCCCAGGTCAGAGCCCAGAGCTGCTGCTTGCTGTCCAGCGGGGACGGCAGGGTTTATTTCTGTCACCCGGCACTTCTTGTTCCAGCTGGGCAGTCCGGCCCGTCTGTTGTGCAAGAAGATGGGGTAAGACATCAGGGGCCGCTCTGAGGCTGAGGATGGGGAGCTGCGGGGTGTCAGCATCTGCGAGGCGGCAGCTCAGCACGTGTGCTTGCACAGAGGGGCCGTGCGGGATGGGGTGCCGTGCGGGATGGGGTGCTGTGTGGGATGGGGTGCT